>NW_010115596.1:52476-61733 GCF_000699245.1 Pterocles gutturalis
AAAAAAACAAACAAACCACCACCTCTACATGTTGCAGGGAGAACACTGTGAATTTCACAATAGCAACCAAGTAACTATTTTGCCATCTTTTAAACATACGTCTCAGGAGAAGAAATGGGAAATGATGGGTGTGTTATTTTAACGTCTATGCATTCTAGACTAGGTCTGTGGGGGTTTTTTGTTTGCTTGTAGAAGGTTCTGAGTGATGACCGGCTGGTATTTTATAAACACTCAATACTTCGGGCAAAGACAATAGAAGCTGCTAGTAGTGAGGCCGTTTGGTTGGAATATGTGAGAAAACAGAGGTCAAATCAAATCTTTCCAGAGGCCTATATCTTGCAGCTTATATGTATCTTTCTGTAACTTAAAGAAAAGCAGCTAAGAATGTTTTATATACAAGTAATTTATTCAACTTTGATGTTTAATTGAATCACCAATAGAGAGAGAACCAATTAATTATAAAATATTTGTCCCAGCCCTGCTCTCCACCTATACTTTATGTATATATCTATTTCTAGATATCGCTCTCTTTGTCACTAAAGAGGAAGATACCTACATATAAATATAAATCTCTATATTGTCACCAAACCGTGACCTGGTGTGTAGAGCTATCTTTCTCCTTTTTCTTCCTCTTTTTTTTTTTTTTTTTAATGTGGTGTCTCCGTGGAAATATTTAGTGGTTCTTGTTTTGTAGTTTGTTATAACAAGTCATTGCTTTAAAACTTTCATTGCATCTTGGCTGATTTCGAAGTGATGCCTAGGTATCAGTGTTAAAAGTTTTGTTTGTGAATCATGTGACCAGCTTCTCTCGACATGACATGGAAAGTCTCTTGTATTACAGTGTATTTAATAAAAATGATGTCTTACAATAAACAATGTCATCCAGAGGAAAGATAAAATTAATACTTTAAAAAACTTAAAAATTTCATGAAGTGTTGTGCACTATTTTCTTTTGTTTGAATGCCTTTGTTTACCTCCATTCTTTTTGAAAAAGATTAAATTAAGGAACAATTTGGAATGCTTACAAACATGACGTATTTGCACTCTAAAACCCTGAATAAAAAACAGGTCACTGAACTCAGAGCTGATGAAAGAGGACACCCATAGTAGTAGGGAAAAGGACTATTCAATCTGAATGTGATGACAGATTCTTTTTTTTTATTCTTTGTTTTCCAAATGAAGATCCTGTTTGAATGCTTGTTCATTTGAGGACCTGGCTTAGCAAATACCTGTTTACCTTCTAGCCAAAACAGGCCTTCAGATATTTTCTGGCTTTTTGCTAAAAGTGTCTCCCAAACCACAGCCCCATTAAAAATGTATTTTGTTCTTTTTAACTCGTATCAGTCTAGAGCATTAAATCCAAGTCCTTGAAGAACATAATTAAGATTCATAACATGGAGTGCTTAGACATCCAAAGGAAGGTTTAGCAGCTTGATTAAAGATCCCTCCACAAGCTATTGATCTAAACCAAGCCCTTCAAGGTTAGAGTGAAACAATATGAGAGCCACTTTATGACTGCATCTGCCTCCCTCTACTGAGCGACCTCTCTGAGATTACACGAGCTGGCTACAAGCATGCAAAAGGTCAAGCGAAACAATCCACTGAGAAGAAGCCTCAGGATAAAGTTGTCCAAAGCTGTGAAAATATCCTTGAACCACACTAAAAAGGTTTGTTGGCAGTTCATGTTCATCCAGTGACTTAGAACTGCCTTACCTGCTTTCATGGTAAAATCCAGATGCCTTCCAGACTCGCTGGGTTGTGTTGCCATCCCGAAATGAAACACCTAACTGCAGACAACTGGTTGCAATGAAGTGTGTTTGGCAGCAGCAAGAGCTGCAGAAACTCCTAGTACTGAGCCTGTGGAAGCACCGCCCTACAGTCCAGCAGCATGGGCACAACAGCCACATATCCTCCCCACCATTCCCTTTCGCCAGGGATTTTTAAGGTCAGGGGCACATAGCAGTGGCAGGACTGGACATTGCCACTCCTCATGGCTGCGCTATGTCCTGAGGCGTGAAGCCAGATAAGCCAGCAGGGTCCATGGACAGCCTCAGCACCACACAGGATTTTTGCAGCACTGCAGCAGTCCAGGTTGGTTGTCTCCCTCCCATGCAGCCCAGCCCCCTCAAGACTACAGTTTGAGCTTCTTTTCCTCAGCAGCCCTCCCACCTACTGGTGGTGTCCCATAGCTCCTGCCCAGCTCATCCCAGCCCAGTTCTTGGGCAGGCAGATGGTGTTGGTACATGGATACCCTTGTTCGTTTCTGGTTGAGGGAGGAAGAATTTTGTGTGTTTTCCCGGCTTTCCTGCCTGGGCACATGTGGCTCTGCAGCATGCACCGCATCACAGAGCAGAGGCGCAACTTAAAAGTAATGACTGGTGCCATTTTTATTGCCTTCTGTTCACTGCAAGTGTAGGGGTAAAGGTATTAGGCTGCACAAGGGACTTGCAGAAGACCCTTTAATGAGGCTGACAAGCTTCCTGATCCTCCAAAACATGTTAGACTTGGTAGCTTTTTTAAGGCCACTGATTTCTACCACAAGGTGCACAACCAGCCGAGCACGCTCCTGTTTGCTGTGCAGCAACAGCCCAATGCAGCCTCACAGCAGCCAAAGATCTGTCAGCTCGTCCTACACCTGCCTTCTGCATCAGCCCCACAGAGAGCTGTGGGATACCGAACAGGCCAGGAGGCAATATGCAACGCAACTCCCGTGCCTGCTGCTGCTAAGGCTCAACAAACTTCTACAACTGCTTTCACGAAGAAGTCTTTGTGCTAAATGCTTCATATAACTGGAATATCAATCATCTTGATCACTATTATTTTAAAATGATTCACAGTGTCTATTGATTACTCTCAGTATTTTTTGATGGCTATAATAATTTGTTTTTAAATCAGTGAGAAAGTTTATGTTACAAGGAGGAATGATGGTCATAGAAAGGCAAAAAAACCCTCGGATGTCATTAGGACAGAGCCAGGCAGACCCTACTAAATCAGCTCAGAGGTTGGCTTACCAAAGCTGCTTATTAATATTTATCATAAACCACAGGATCTGACAGGCAAGAAAGAAAAATATTTGAAGTAGTCACCCAACTCATTTGTATGCTCAGAGCCCTGTGCTTTTGACTTTTTGAGAATAGTTTGATCTGCACAAAATGCACAGACTTCCTTCGGGAACTCCTGCCTTTTGAGAGTTAAAGATTTCAGGGATTGGGTCTATTTTTGTCAGTGATGCAGTGAAGAATATTGATAAAAAGACCATAAGCAGAAGAAGAGAGGTGTGGAAAAACAATTGCTTTACTCACTTGAGCTGATAGTCACTCTAAAACCCTGAATAAAGGATTGCAAAAATATGTACTATCAAAAATTACCACAATTTGAGCTAAACCTCAGCCTAGACCAGGGATTAATAAGGATGCTCAGAACAGAAGAGCTTGTGCTCTTTCTCGCTGGGGTCTGTATTAAATGGTATGCAAGGAGAGAAGAGATGGATGGGAGGAGATCAGAGAGTAAGTGAGCAAACCCTTGTTTAAAATGTGATGTAAAGTATTAAATGTGTAGTTTTGCTGTCCCAGTGTCTGACCTTAAAGACAAAACAGACACTTGACAATTTACACATATTTTGAAGCCTTCCCATAGAGATGTGTCTAGGCCTAGCAGTGCTTTGTTATGATACAATGACTGCTAGTCTCGTGGGAGGTCCAGGTCTGCCACTCTATTATCCTGATTTTTTGCATAGGTTTGTTTGGTTGATTTTTTTCTGAAAGTTTGTTTAAATGTGTAAGAACTGATACTGCTGTTCAGTGTGTCACAGCATGGGCAGAGCTGGCTCCAGAGTTAATTAACCTGAGTTTGCTAGCTAGCCCAGTTAGAAACTATTGGGAATGAATAGGTAATTTATTGGTGATGAGCAGATAACGGGAATATTGACTTGGGTGACTCCAAAGGCAGGCTCCTGCTCAGGGTAACCCAAGTCCTCTGGAAGGCTGGGGCTGCAACAGGAATGACAAGGCATTTAGCACCTTATCGTTCACAGTCTGAAACCAATTTACAACTGGTTTGTGATAGCTAATCAAAGTGAAAAAATAAAAAAAAAAAAATAGAGCACCTTTTCATATGCCCTTCTAGACAGTTCTACCAGCCCTGATCCTGGGTGACATTTAAGTTGAAACTTTTTTCTTCCCCAGCATGCATTACCGGGGCAGAGACTTCAAATTTGGCAGAGGCACTCAACTTCACCCTCGAAGCAGACGGTTCCTTGCCAGTTGATTTTCGCACCTGTAAGTGTCCTTTAATTTCTGTGCCCTGATACTGCAGAAACAGCAGATGCTCTCGATATGTGTGAGGGTAGATGAACAGTATTTATTGTCCATGCAATACAGAGAAGAAAAAGCAGGTAAGTGGGAGCCAGCCCAGCCTGCAAAGCTGACAGAAGCTGAAGTTGTGATCTCCAGCCCCTAAGCAGTTCTGAGAGGTCAGTCGTATCTACCAAGGACCAATATGTGTCTCTTCTCAGCATGCTCACATCTTACTTTGCCAACACAAATGTGGCCCTCTCCCCTCATACCCTTCATAACCCACAACCTCAGCATGGGTGTCCCCACAGGAGAGAGCACAGCCTTGGCCCTCAGGCTTATATGGCTTTTGGGGAGAGTCCTGGCAACCATAAGTCCCTGTCCCCAAGTGCTTGCACTGATTTGATTTCTATGTGTCTACATCCTGATAGAGCTGATGGGTATGATTTGCCTTTGCTGATAAATGCTGAGTCCAGTGCTGACAACAAGCCTGCTGTCCGTCTGTGGTGTGTCAGTGCAATCCCACGGGATGCTTGCGGAGGTGGCAAGGTGTATCTCCAGTATGAGAAGGGCACACATGGTTGTGGACATCCCGCAGCATGTATTCCCACTTGACTCTTTCCTGCGGAATTTGGAGCATCCCAGCACTGACACTGGAAAGGAGGAGGGAGGGAGCACACTTTGACTGAGGCAGGCAAAAGGCTGAGCGTGCAATGGTCTTGGTCTTAAATGAGTGGGAAAAGGTGTTAATCACTCTGGTGGGAATCTTCTGTCAACTTGTTCATCACAAGACACCCTGCACGTAGCTGCCCACACTCCATCTTCATGTGCTGCTGTGGCATCAGAGCACCCAGCCAGCAAGGTGGTGGCTGCGAGGGCTGCAGAGCTGCCCATCATGGCATGGGCTGATGCCTGTGACTGTGGTATGTCTCCTCAGGGGTACATCCTGCATTTTGGGTGGACCTGCTGGCTGGGGGATGCCACCCTCTACCACTCAGGCAGCCCTGTGTTGTTTGCCGTGGAGAAGGCTGGTGACTGGTCTTGGCCCTGAATCTTGGTCTTGGCCACTTTTTCGGTGCCTTATGCAGCTGCTTGCCTTGCCCTGAGATGGGGGTTTGGTAGCAGAGAACTGTCTGGGTCCCATCCCTGTGCCAGGGAGGGAGAGGACCAGCTCCCTGGCCATTCACCTTCTCCTTCCAAGGCACTGTCTAGCTTCTCCCTGGCACAGCAGCTGATAAATCATGCAGTGGTGTAGCTTTGTAGCTTTAATGACCTTGAGATTGAAACACCAAAAAACCTGTCCTGGTTTTATTGCACTGATTAAACCTGCTCACAAAGGGAGAACTGCAGAGACTATTTGAACAACCCTCAGAGGCACAGGCAGTCACACCACCTTTCAGTCATTTATCTCATCCAGGTGATCCCTTGGATGGCACCAGCAATATTCGCACCTCTGTACCTCTCCACTGCTGGCCCTGGGCACACACCATCCTCAGCCCCACAGGTTCCCAGTGTTCTTGCTGCGGTCGGTTTTGGGAGCCAGTACACAGGCACATGGACAAACCCCCAGCACAGTGTGGGGCTGGCAGAGTGTAGTCCTGCACTCCTCACACAAGCCACTGGTGTATTTTGCTTTTGTTGCAGCTGATCAGCATTTCTAAAAATGGCTTTTTATTCATTGGACAATTTTTTTCACCACTTAAGTTGGTCTATTAAGAGCACTGCTGACATCCCCAGCTCCTATAATTAACATTTCAAGAAAAATCAGAGCCAGGAACAATAAGTATTCAGGAAACAAAATAAGATGAACAAATGGATCTCATACCCCCTGCTCCCCTCTCACCCTTCATCCCCGAACATGGAGGTTTCACCTGTTTGTCTTCCACTTTCTCCAAGCTGTTACACAAGAAAGAAAGGCTCTGCAAACAATCCATTGTAAACTTGGGTCATCTCTTTCCGCTTATAGTTTTTTTGCACTGCTTTGTGATTTGGGGAATTATGTTGACAAATGACATTAACACCAGTCATTTTTAGCAACCCATGGCTTGGATGAAGAAAAGCAGATGGAGAATAAACATGGTGCCTCCAATACCACAGAGGCACCAAATAAATATGCACTTTGGTTGGTTAAAATAACACCTATTGGCAGTAAATGTTGGGGTTTTCCTTTTTTTGACAGTGGGGGACTAATCACTCTGGCAGGAGCTAGGTACTCAGCAAGCTGTGCCAGGGCTCTTTTGGCTAGCCTTGTGTTATACAACCTCACTGACTTCCATGCTAGGCAACTGGGTAGGGATCAGTGAAGTTTGCAGTGTCTACCACAGGTCACGTTGTTTTCCAAAGGTGTGCAAAGTTTTATCGCACCGTTGTGCATGTTGATTAGTAGTTGCTTTCAGATGACATTTCCTGCTAAGCACCTACTTGTGAATGTGACTTGGGTTCAAAGCTGGCTTCGCAAGCGGGAATGGTACGTGAGGCAAATTCGGCTGCCAGCTGTTTTTGGACAAAGCCAATGTTTTTTTTCAGAAAGCCAGGAATACAACCAATGGGCATGAAAATTCTTGATTTCAAGTCTATGGCACCGAGATGCCCAGCCTGGGTCTCACCATGATTAGCAGCATGCAGCTGCAGAGCCGGTGGTGGCAGCAGCTGTAAAACCCAAACCAGCAGAGAATGTGGGCTGCGGTGTGAGCAATGGGGTGTCTCCTGGGACCCCACCCAGGGATCAAACCCTGCTGTTGATCTGCTTTTCAGAGGTAAAAACCTGGGGTGCTCAGGGGAACAAGTGGGATGAAAAATGACTTGGCAGAAGATTAAATAATTTAACACAAGACTAAGAAATCAAGCTAGGGCCAGCCCAGAAAAATCCTAAAATTGTCAGTCTGTAGCAGTACCTTGAAATGGTAGCTAAGCTGTTACATGCAAAATGAGGACAACTGTACTAGTGAAAGGCAGCAAGGTGTGCCTGGTGTTACGTGCATCTTTTGGGCTGTTTGGTTACCTGCAATATTATTGGTGGCGCTGAATAACACTGTCGCATCAAGGTAACCCGTTGTGTTATTATTTTCTCTTTGAACACATGCCTGTGATTAAATCTATGTGGGCAGCTGGCATCTCAGAAACTAAAGCAGCACAGATTTGTTGTATTTCACCTTAAAAAGACACTGCAGGCTTCTGCCTTGCCTCCATTCTTGCCCCACAGTTGGTGATTCGCTGGTGAACAGGACATTCGACAGGAGATGGACACACCAGCTTGTTTTCTAGCGATGCTTTTGTGAGGTTAATGCTGGCAGCCTTCATCTCACTCGCTACCTGAAGTTCAGTTTCTGCGTCTTCCACTTTTTGCTCTGACATAAAGCCTTTGTCAAGAGAGATGAGTTACCATGGCACTGCCTCTAAAATAGAACGAATCCAACACACATCAATATCTGTACAATAAATAGAAAAAAGTACTACTTATAATGCATTATTCTGCATTCACTGGATAGTAATTTGTGCAGAGGGTTGCAACTAGCTCTTTTTCATTTAATTACGGGAAAACAATTCTTCAGATTGGAAATGCTCTGTGCTTGGAAAGGAACAGAGCAGAACCACTGCTGAGTGATTAAAAAGAGAGAGATCCAGTTGCAAAATTAGAGCTGCTAAAGAGATTGCTCTTCGTGAAGATGCTGATCTACCTCCCCCTGACCATAGTGGGTGCTGGATCAGGCACATACTCTCAGAGAAGTGTAGGCTTTTAAGGGGTTTTAATAAGGCTGTGCTTTATTTTGCAGGAGATTGTGGTTGGTATTCCCAGCTGCTGCAGGCTGGGGCAAAGATCTCAGCAGGTCAGGACACACATCAGTAAGCCAGGCAGAGGGAGCTCAGCCAGGTTGCTTTCCCTGGGATGGGAGGCATTAGAAAGTAACTAGAACACCAGCTGCAGTTAGGCGGGTGTGAGACCAAGGCTGTGATGGGATGCATATCCCAGCAAGGCGTGGGTCTTCCTGGTTTGGGCTGTACATCTTCAGATATCTCCTAGAGCAAGAGAATAACTGTTGTACACAGGTGGTTCAGGCTGGAGCACATGACCCAGCATGGGGTCTTCCAGCATCGTTACTCCATGCTGGGAAGACCTTGCGTCCAGCTTGATTGCCTCTGACACCCCAAGGCTTTCCTTTTAAAAGTGTTCTTCCCAATACAGTCCACAGCGAGATGTTATATTGCTTTTCTCAGTTGGGTTTTATAAGTTTTTAATGTCTGGGGTTTTTTTGGTTTTGTTTCTGGTTTTTTTTTTGTTTGGTTGGTTGGTTGGTTGGTTTTTTTAAAGAAGACTTTGTGTATCGTGACTTAGCACTTTCAGGAATCCCGACAAAATGGTTTTCTGCTTCAGCAGTTTGCTGCTCTATTTGACTGTGAGCGCTGGAAGGTCTGTAATGAATATCTTTGGGAAGCATTTTCTCTCCAGAAATAAGTGGTAAAACTTCCTTTGATGCAGTGAGTGAGACTTGCAAGAGGTGAATTTATGTTCAGACGCTCCGATGCCAATCTGAATGATTTGGTTGAAAGAGTGCGGGGGTGTTGTTCAACAAATTTTCTATTCATTTCCTCATTCCTCATTTAAGTAACTGTTGTACTGATGCCAACACACCCGTATAAACTTGCCATCCTGAAGACAGCACAATTTTCTTGGCTGTACTTTTCAACCCCATTCTTTCTGTTATATTAAGAATAAATAACATTTACTGTTGCAAATGGTGCCACTGAATGAGATCTGTGAGCCAGTGTCATAAGGACCTCTACGTCTTGCATCTTCACTGATACCTTGCCACAGCAGTATGCTCAGGAAAATATTGTCTTTTCATGTGGTTGTTCTTCACATTATTATAAGAGTTTATGGAGCTAGGACTGGAGTTTGGTAGTTACATTTTTTAGCTGCTGCTACACAGTCATGGTATTCAGTAAAAAAAAAAAAAAATATCTATA
>NW_010115597.1:0-9693 GCF_000699245.1 Pterocles gutturalis
AAGTCTCTTGCCAGGTATTGGGAAGAGGAGGCACAACATGAAGGCTCAGCACGTAATTTCTAAAACTCTCTTTTGAGGAGAGGATCTGTATTAAGCGTTACACTGTGAGTAGAGCTGACAAACTAAAGTTAGTCAGAGTAGATAATTGAGGATCTGGGGTTTTATTTTCCTCTACTCTTCCCTTGTGGCTGTTTTATAAGAGATTTTGTGAAACATTATCAAAGTGGTCAGTAATTCAGTAACTATGAAAGTATAACATTTCTAAATGCCAGTAGCACATTCTGGATTACTTGGTATTCACACTGCTTGATACATTGAATATTTACTTTAGAACAGCTCTGCATTCAAAAAGCAACAAAATGGTTTTCCCTGTAGTGAAGAAAGCTTACATTGCAAAATATATAATTTTTTCAATCAGGTTAAGGGATGGGACTGCTACTTTGCACTGGTTGTAAAAGCGAGCGACACAGTACTGAGGGATGGGATGCATCATATGAAGCCTCAAAACATAACTTTCTGCAAGAAGCTCACTGTAGAGCCCACACAGATGCCCAGAGTAAGCTGGTACATCTGCTTAATTGAAGTATCTGTGACGATAAAGTCCTGCCATTACACTGCTATCTGTCTTAATGGTAAGGAAAGTGGGAGGAGGCGCTTACTCCAGGGTTTCTTTGATTTATGTATCTAACTTCCAGTACTCAGCCTGAAAAAAAAGCTAGACTATAAAAATCAGTGTTAGGGAGGGCATTGGTTCTTCCTGTACTTCTCTAAATCACAGTCTCACTTTATCAAGCTGCTGTTGCTTTCAGCCAGGCACCACTCCATCCATTCAACAACTGAGGTGATTCAGCTCCAGATTTCTGTTAGGTAGCTTTAGGGGAGAAATCAGGAATAAACTCTCTATCCTTGTAATGAATTTGCCTCATTTCACATTCCCACAGATAACTTTCCAAGTGGAAGCAGTGAACTTTGTGAAGTTTTTCAGGTGAAAGCTAAGCAATTCCTCTTTGATCCTTTATGCCCTGTGAGGACCATCACTCCAGATGACACTGAAGGACTACTAGTTTTCCTATCAGCCAGGCTAGAAGGATCACCAAGCAAGCAACTTTCAGTATGAGGTCCATCATCTTGTTTCTCTGTATTTTCAGCTGTCAGTGAGGAAACACACACAAAGTTAAGATTGGACCAACACTACTTTAAATAAATTTTCTTTTATTTATGGTGATCAGAGGGCTGAAGCACCTCTCCAATGAAGACAGGCTGAGAGAGTTGGGGTTGTTCAGCCTGGAGGAGAGAAGGCTCCAGAGGGACCTTATAACGGCTTTCGAGTACCTAAAGGGGGCCTACAGGAGAGATGGGGAGGGACTTTTTACAAGGGCGTGTAGTGACAGGACAAGGGGTAATGGATTTAAACTGAAAGAGGATAAATTTAGATTGGATATTAGGAGGAAGTTTTTCCTGTGAGGGTGGTGAGAAGCTGGACCAAGTTGCCCTGAGAAGTTGTGGCTGCCCCATCCCTGGAGGTGTTCAAGGTCAGGCTGGATGAGGCTTTGAGCAACCTGGTCTAGTGGACGTGTCCCTGCCCAAGGTCCCTTCCAACCCAAACCATTCTATGATTCATATGAATGTCATTTGTTACTTTTTCATAATTTCTGATACAGCCTGTAATACAGCAAATTATATGCAATGTAAAGGAAAGCACATATATCTAGAAAGAATATTGCCCAGACAAAATATTTCACCAACATTGTAACCTGTGGACAAAACAACTTGTTCTTACAGGGGTAATGCAGCAGAGACTTTTTGCTTTCAGATTGCCTTTGCTCAAGTGAGAAATGTTGATAAGTAGCATAGTTGGCTTAGGCTTGTGTTACCAGATTTGATTTAACAAATAAGGAATCAACAACAACAGAAAAATAGTCCTAAAGCATGACTGCCAGAAGAATGTGACTTTGTTTTCTTATGATTTATCTGTGAAGCCCTTGCTTACCTTGCTAATAATCTGTTCAAGCTTTTATCTCTCTTCTCTGTGTGCTACTTGGGGTTTTTTGTTTTGTTTGTTTGGTTTTTTTTTTTGTTTTTTCTATAAAATGTTTGGAGACCTCTTTCACTCTTTCAGGTGCTTTAAACATTACCTCTGCCTACATCTCTTATTTTTTATCTTCCTGCTCCTTACAGTCCTTCTGAATTTCCTTCATCTGTTCTCTTTCCATTCTCATATGAAACTTGTTTCCATCATACAGACCATTACAGATGGAAGAACAAATCTGTGCTAAGAAACTTGCAGGAAGTTGTGTGTTTCTTAGCACAGATACTGGACTGACTGTGAAATTGTTTTCAGAAAATGAATTTATTTCCATTTGTCACACACAAGGTATATACAGCTGTATGCCAGATATATTAAAGAATGAATGGCTCATGTCACGGACTGTGAAAAAGTTCATGTCATTGCCCTGAAGCTGGTGGTTTTCAATACAGTGCCACCAAAGGCAGCATTCTGGTGACTCACCTTTGAGGATGGGCATCCATGCAGGTGATCATTCTTGCCTGAACTGCCACCTGTATATCCTCAAATGCATTATGTTGTAATGTATTCTGTTTGTTAGCTTGCTTCATTATATGCTCTCTGACTGGAAGTCCCTGAAGTCTTTGTTTATAAGCAAACTACCTGATGTAGACCATTATATTAATTCTCTGCCTAAAAGATCTGAATTTATGAAAGATGAACAAGAAAAACAAAATGTCAAGCCACTGATTTTGCCTGTGATGAGTATAAGAGGTCCAGAACCATACACATACATGTTTACATAAAAACATAAATATATATACACATAAATATATACACATATGTTTACTTAGCTTTTAGAAATTTAGCATACCACTCTGACACCAAAGTCTGACTTCACATATATATATCAAAAGTCTACCATAACCTCTTTTATCTGTATTATCAACAAATTAATACAGAATATTAAAATATGATTAATCATGTCCAGTTGCATTCTATGAAGTTAAAATTAATCATATTTCAACAAAAAAGGCAACTATATTTAACGTTATTTAACAAAATTGTTCAACACTTCAGTTCTCTTTCTGGATGTGTCAAGTAGAAATAACATCTTTCCAAACAGGAGACAGCTTCATTTTACACATACGTACATATTTATTAAGTTCTTCATGTTCATGATATTACTGTGATTGATATGGAGGAGCAAGATATGAGTAAATCATAAGCATTTTCCTGTAGCATTTTTCTATAACACTGGGTATTCATAAATATTATGAAAGTGAACCATTAACAGAGAGAGACTTTGCCAATGAAGCACCCAGTGCTTCTCTTTGAAACAAACCTGTTCTTACATAAGTCTGAAGTTCCAGCTCTAACGTGTACGTTAGACCTCATATAAAGTGCTGTTTCTAGCTTTGGGCCCTCCAATGTAAGAAAGATATCAATAAAATGGAGTGAGTCGAAGGGATGAAGCCGATCATGGGCTGAAGCACTGGCCCTGTGAGCAGAGGTTGCAAGATTAGGGCTTGTTTGGCCTAGAGAAGGGGTGGTTTCACAGGTAATGTAAAACCAGCCCCCCAGTACCTACAGGGTGGCTATTGAGAAGACCGAGTCAGGTTTTTCACACTGGTGCATGGTGGCGGGACTACTGGTTTTCTCTTTTATTTCATCAGAGATATATTTTCCTTTTTTATCATACATAGGAAGTGACAGAGAAAGATGAACAAATTTTATTCAGAAACATAGAAAAGGAGAATCACAGAAAAAGGATCTCTGTGTAGAGGAAGCAGTGATGGATACAGAAAGAAAGGAGAGGTATGGCTTCTTGGGAGAAGGGAAAATATTAATGGAAATATCTACATTACTCTGAGGTTTCCCTCAAAGTTAAATATCTACATTATTCCTGAGACTAGCCAATCTCAAACCATTTGTTTGTTATCATTAACTGTCAGCATATGAACAATTGTTTCTACTTTTCTTTCCATATTCCAATTCACTACTAAATCCTCCATAAACTTATTTTCTGGTTGTGCTACGCATATTTAAGTTATACCATATAAAGTCTTGTACTCTCATTTGTGGTACTCAGTATGTGCTGAAAATTGGATCTGTATCCAGAACACTTGGGTTTCTTCAAATGCATTTCTTTGAAGGATTAATACTTTTTGTGTGATTTGGGGGTTGTTTTTTTTTGTTTGCTTTTTTGGGTTGTTTTTTTTTTATTCACTGAAGCAAACTATGAATCATGCTAGAAATGAAAAAAATCCCAACTCCACAGAATGTAATATGTTGTTATGCAACATACAGGAATACTTATCATAGTGTTTTCAAACATTCTTGTTTACTCCTTAATCAGATTTCCAGCATTCAACTAAGACCAAAATAGAAACTATAAATAAAGCTAGCTTCCTCTACAGCCATAAGCCTTCATGGGTTTAGAAGTCCCTCAGGACACTTAAAAGATGAGGACAACATTGACTCTAAGAGCAGTATAATAATTTACACTGTCAGGACCTGCTCCAGATGTGTAGAGGAATACTGCTAGCTATGCTTTTCTTCTCTTTAGCCTCTGATTTTTTCCTACCACTTTCCTTACCTATGCATAAAAAAATGTATCTGTATTGGGTCTGGCTGAGATGGAGTCAGCATCCCCACAGCAGCCCTCCCAGTGCTGAGTGTGACCCTGGCAGCCCGCAGGGTGTGTGTAACACAGCTTGGGAGGGGGCGGAGCCAGGACAGCTGACCCAGATTGGCTGTTCCATCCCTTGTGACCCCAGCCCAGCCATAACAGCCAAGGGCAGGCAGGAGAAGGGGGGCATTGGTTACTGTGTTTGTCTCCACGAGCAGCCGCTGCACATACTGAAGCTCTGCCTTCCTGGGAAGTGTCTGGACATCACTTACTGAGGGGAAGTAGAGAATAGCATCTTTGTTTACCTTTTGTTTCTGTGCCTGGCCTTGGCCTTTGCTTTAATTAAACTGGTTTTATCTTGACCCATGAATTTTTCATCTTATTCTCCCCCTTTATTTTGCTGAAGGGGGGAGTGATAGAGGGGCCTGGTGGGCACCTGGCATCCAGCCACGGCTAATCCACCACAGTAGTCTATCTTAAAATGAACAGGAAGACATTTTGCTGCCTTTTTTTTTTTTTTTTTTTTTCAGCTCTAGCTTCAGTGGATATGTTGTAGTACTGAATAGATTTTCTCTCTTCCAAATCCATCTGGACTATTTCCAGGCGAGTTTTACCCCTTGTTTTCTACTAGGCTGTTCTTGATCAAGTGTATAATAACCTCTGCTAACCCAAACCTCAGAATCATACTTCTCACTAAATCAGGCGCCTTTGGCAATGGTCTGCTTCCTGAAATCTTATTATCCTTCACTGATGCTGTTGTGTCATAATTCTTTTTGAATAACCCTGCTCATTCTTTTGGGATATCTTCTGAACTACATTTTCATTCATCACTTAAAGCTTTGTAGCAGTTGCATTGGTCTCTCAATGTTTTTCTTTTTCTGACATGAGTGTTAAGTCTCATGCCACGTTTCTGCAGATGACAAAACAAATGTGCTCCTAATTGATACTCATCATTTATTTTTACAGGTAACACCTTCTGTGGATGCCCACAATCCAAATGATATCCTAACCGTAATCTGAAAATCCAGTTTCTGAGTCAGTACGTCCAAGTAGCCTGCACATGTGTGGGATTTGCCTTCCATTGCCATCCAGGCAGTGATACCTCTCATCCAGGCATTTATCATCTCACATCTCAATTTATGTCTTGTTTACTATAACCTGGAAAAATACAGTTCTCCTCCACTCATGCATATTGAAAGTGTTTAGAGGACTTGTCTGAGCTGTGTCGAACACACGCTGATCAGAAATCTGTGTTACAGCAGCCTAGCAGGATTTACCATCTTGAGCATAATGGCCTGTGGCTGATTCAGGAAGTCTCTCACCTCTATTTACCAAATACTTCATTGTCATAACCAGACTTGCATGGAGATGGTACATTGGACACTACAAGGAGGAAAGAGTTGGGAAGACTTTCATCATCAACAGCATAAGATGGAAAGCAACCTAGGCTGTAAGTATCAATATAATCATAGAATCCAAGAATAGCCTGGGTTGGAAGGGACCTCAAAGATCCTCTGGGTTGATGGGGACTCTGCCATATCCCTGGGAATGTTGTTGCAGTAAATGAGCATTCTCTCTGTAAAAAAATTCTTTGTGTCAAGTTAAACCTCTCCGAGTGCAACTTTTACCTGTTGCCACTTTTCTTGTCCGTATGACTCCTTGTGGAGAGAGAGCCTCCATCCTCTTTTTAGTCACCGTTTAAGTACTTTCCTGAGAATGAAGGTTCAGTCAAGTTAAAGTATGGTATCCAATCTCTGGATCAGTGCAACAATTACAGGATGTCACCTCAAATTTGACCCATAGATGAGGAATTTTGACAAAGGATTTCATCAGCAGAAATCATTCTCAGATTAACAAGAAACAGAAGTCTTAAACTTTTTTATGTGAACATTCACATCATGCGAAGAAAAAAGTAATTCAAGATTTAATATTTCTGCCTAAGATCTACACTAGTGTGATCATAGAAAGAATCTGATGTGTTGCTTCTGAAAATACACTTAGGGCAGAAAATGTTGACACTGACATTAAAAATTACCTTTCAGCATAGTAGTATTCATAAATAGTAGGCATGTCCTTATGTTCGCTCAGATATAACTCTCTTTTCAAAGCCAAAAAAAAATAATTGCTGTATTGTACTGGGTTCAACCCTAATTAGCATTAGTTAGGAACATGAATCATGTGTTTGAGAAAGAAAGATATTGTTAAATTAGACCTCTGTCTTAATCCTTTCTTGTTAAGCTCTCCTTCAACTTTCAAAGATACTCCTCCATCATAATGACAGTCAGCAAATGACAACCGGTCTTGCTCTGTATGCTTAAAGAAGACTATGAAGACATCAGTCCTTTTGAATTTATCATCCTTTGTAATTCCTCCTCCAGTCTAATGTGGTGTTCATCTTCACAATTATCTTTCATTCCCCTAAGTCAGACTTCTCCATATGATGTTTTCTTTAAATATGAACTGTAATCATTGTCTGGAAATTATGCCTTTGGGAGATTTATCTTTCTCCAACTTGCTCCTTTCCACATTTTGTAACATAGTGAAAATATGCTTTTTCATCTCTCAGAAAAAAAATGAGTATGACCTTAGGAAAGATTAAAGCCAATACAGAGTACTAATTACCAAAGATAAAATTGTACTGTTGCCATATTTAGGTGAAGGATATTTGTTGCTAAAAATGAAAACATTATAGTAGTGCAGGCAGCCAAAAGCCTGGGACAATTTATCCAAGTCTACTTCAGTATTCTATATTTTAAGTTCATGTCTATATGTAATCCTGGTTTCAGTTCTGAAAAAGCAAAACATCACTGAAGCTTAATATAGAAGCTTAATTCATGGCAAGCTTATGATGTTAATGCAATTTGTGCATCTCTACATTTAACAATTGTATGAGCTTGCTTATTAGGTAACTTTTACTGTTTTAGTTACATTTATTATTATAGATCCATGACATTTCAGAACAACGGTAAGTTTATTTCTAATATCCCAACTTTAATATTGTGTACTCAATGAGTTCTATTATATATATTTTGAGTTTCATTGTATTGCTTTTGCTTTCTTTCATCTTCACCATATTGATATAATTTAGAATAATCTTACTTGTTTATACAGAAGTGATATGGGTCAATGCCACTGAATGCAAAGCATGTGTACTTTAGATTTAAAAATGGTGGGAAATTTAATATGTATAGATGAACTTGACTGTGAATATATAAGAGATCAATTGAACTTTAGTTTTCATCTGTAGCCTAAGAGAACACATCACCACATGAAGAAGGTGAATGAGTTGGCAGAGTGATGCTGCACCAGATCTTACAAAAAAAGCAAACCAACAACCCAAACAGAACTAAAACCAAACAGACCCCTTCCTTCCCTGCACCCCACCCCTAAACCTACTCCAAAATCGCCTGAGGTTTTAGAAATATTTTACTGATTTTTAAAAAGTGCTGTAAATTTTGAAGTTTATTTATTCACGTTGTTTTTTTCCTACAGAACATGCTAGTAAGAAAGTTGGAAAGTTCCTAGAAATTGTCAGGAAAAACTGTAAATTTTGAAGTTTATTTATTCATGTTGTTTTTTTTCCTACAGAACATGCTGGTAAGAAAATTGGAAAGTTCCTAGAAATTGTCAGGAAAAATCCTGAATAAATGCTTGGAAATTAGGTTTAAGACAATATCCAAAGGCTATTGGGAAAAGATAGTTTAAATATAAATACAAAATGCTATTTAAAATATCTTCTGACTCTTCAGACATAAATTCTTTGTTCAGATCCTGCATAGTTTAAACCTATAAAATAGCTATATATTTTTCTTGTGTCTATATTTCATGTTTAATTGCTCGATAACAACTGATTGTTGGAGACTTGAGACCTGTCATTTTATAACTGTTGGATAGATTTTTGTCCTGTCTCTGTCGTCTTTTTTGTAACATTTAAATGTTGTGGCCATTTCAAGCACGAACTTTCCCTCCTCCCTTACATTCTAGTCATTCCTTTCTCGTCACAGTCAGCTTTTTTTAGAGACAGATTGAATTTTATGTTTCTGCTTTGAATGGGCACCAAATTCATATCACCACATGACCTGGGGGTTGGGGAGCGGGATCAGTTCCTGAACCACATATGTATGACTGACAAGTAAAAATCACTCACCCAAAAGGCAACCTGTCTTCCCCAAAGGGTGGGTCAAAGCTTTCATTACAAAATATGTGCTACTTTGTTCAGTTACTTAAATAATCCTCTCCCCTCCCACACATACTCTGAAACATAATTTCCAGAGGTCTAGCTATTTAAAATCTGTTAAAAAAAACACAGGAGAAAACATCCTTTGACATAGAAAGCAACTACATAACCTGAAAAGCTACTCTAACTAGTCCAGGCTCTGTGTAATGTCATTTTGGGAAACATGTTGATATATACATACATATGAGGGAATTCATATTCATCCATTCATTTTTATTGCATCTTATATTACAGAGGTTGAAAAAAACTTCACAAGTACAGGACAGTATCTTCAGCACACTTGGTACAAGTGTTAGCCTCACTTCCCAGCTAAGGAAAAGGAACAACAACACACTTGCAAAAGCTAGGAAAAAGTTTGTAGATGAGCTTGAAATCAAACTATGCCATTTTATTTCTTGTAGCTGAAGCATGTCACAGTGTTTCCACAGAAACCAGCACTTTTCAGGGCTGCTCCACAGGCCAGACATGCTCTATGATGCAATTCAATCTGACCCCTGTAACTGTACAGGTGACAGCAAAGGGGCAGAGGGACCTCAGCCACCTCCCTCCCCATCACAGTAGTCAGTAGATACCTGAAGTTGATGAGAGATTGCCAAAGACTATGAATATCTCTGTTTCCTTTCTAGCCCTAGTAATTCCCAGTCTTAGAGAATATCAATACAGGAATCTATGAATACACCCCTCCCATCTGCAAGCATCCCTGCACCATAACATTTCTCTCACAAGTGTTTCAGGGAAGTACAAAGCAGCCCTTACCCCACTCTGGATGACAGATGGGCTGACAACATCATCATGCTTAAAATGCAAGAGTGAGGTTTT
>NW_010115598.1:0-35377 GCF_000699245.1 Pterocles gutturalis
ACTATATTAATAATATATATAATGGGTTATGATCTACACAGTTGTTGTTTTTTTTTTTCATTCAGAGAAGTTGGGTAAATTAGCCAGCACTGAGCTTCACATAGAGATGACTAGGTAATTCTCAATACCCATCCCAAAAAGCAGAGCTGAGGTCCACATTTTCAGACAGGCCTTGGCTAGTATGTTTTCAAAACCCGGCTCATGTTTTGTCTGTGGATAAACCTTCAACAGCATAATTGTCTGTAAACTCTGAACAACTAGAGCATACACTGATCGAAGTAAGGGCCTCTCGGTGTGCTCTGGTACTCAAGTCCCTCACGTTGACTGGGGGAGT
Organism: Pterocles gutturalis; assembly: GCF_000699245.1. NCBI lineage: Eukaryota > Metazoa > Chordata > Aves > Pterocliformes > Pteroclidae > Pterocles > Pterocles gutturalis. Next base: position 335 of record NW_010115598.1, read on the forward strand.
TGCATAGGAAATAATGCAAAATTTACATTAATGTCAAACTGGACATTTCTCACATGTGATCGTTAAATACTGATTTCATTACATAGACAGAATAACGCTCTGATTTTAGCTATTTATTTTTCTTTTCAATTTTGAAACAATGAGCACAAGTTTTTGTGTGATTGCCATCATATTTTCTGCCAGATATACTTATTTTGACTCCAAAGCAGACATGAGTCTGACTTTCAGACATGTCTTGATTTTGTGTTTTACTGTTAGTATTGGTCTCGTTTTTGTTTCTATTCAAACCCAAAGGATAATTGTAATTACATATTGCATTAAATTATAATAAGGGATTTTTTAAAAATAAATAGTCAATATTAGCTGAAAGGACATTGTCAAATGTTAGTCTTGATTGTAAACCCAGAATTTTTAATTTTTACTTTGTGTTTTCAGTTTTGTCTGTAGAGGATTACAGAACTTGGCACTATTTTAAAGTACTTTTTTATTTCTACTTTCCAGGGCAATAGCTATGCTTCAGTAAGTTCTTTTTCATATGATTTACCAATTACAATGAAATATTGCATGATATCTAATCAGAAACAGAGGGATGTTTTTAAAAGAAATATTTAACTTCTCAGAAACCCAGCTACTTTCAATTACCAAAAAAACGGACTCCAAAAGCTATAGCAGTATTTCATGGGAAATGAAGAACAGGAGTCTGATAATTCTATTTTTTTTTTCAGTCCTTGGATTTCTGCCTGGATGCTGTTTCCTGTGAAGCATCCTCATCTGCCCTGTCGTTTGGAAGGACATTTCAGCACAGAAGAGGTGGTGTGGCATAGGGACCTCAACACAAATGGCATTAGAAATTCATGTTGGCATCTCTGCATCAAAGTTATATATGCATGTGTGTGCCTAAAATTGTGGGAGGGAAAAAGAAAGGGGAACGTTTCTTTTAAGCAAAGAAATTGACTCTTTCTCTGGAAAGCATTCTCATGAAAATATTAATTTTGTCAAGTAGCCAATTTTCTGTCAAAACAGTTTGTATGAAATGTCTTCGATTTGCCCTGGTGCTAATGAAAGACCAGTTCTGTAATTTGTGTGATGCAAGACAGAGTACAATCTGAGTCACAGCTCGAGTTTGAAATGCTGAGGGGACGTGGCTTCATTTTCTCAGTTCATAACATGAATTCAATAAAACTATTGACATGAAGAAGGCTGCTACTTATAAATGCTTGCAGATTTAAGCTTTAATTTGAAAATTGATCAATTTTGATCTGGAAATCATTTAAATCAATAAGGTGCTATTTTTACAACCATTTTCTAGAAATGATCAAGCCTCAACATTTAGAACTTTTTTTTAATATTCTCTTATGACCTTGCAAAAACTATTAGTTGTATTGTGGTGTTCTGGAAGTGATTTCTGTAAAACTGCAGGTCTGAGCTTGAGCCAAAGGTGTTGGAAATAGAGGGCTTGACAGTGCAGCTGTACACGTAGGCAGATTACCTAGGACAGTATTTACTAAGCACTAAGGAGGCTGCTACCTCACAGCACCAGTGGACCCCCTCACAGTTTTCTGCAAAAAGCTTATTCCCTCACATGTCAGCATGAGAAAGATGGGGAAGCCAATAGGAACCCAAGAACAAAGGAGCATCCTGCCTTCATGTCATTACAGGAGCAGGGTAGAGCAAGAAATGGTTTGATGGTTTATCACAATTTTTTCTTGAGCTGCTTGCTTTCAGGTCTCTCCAGGGAAATCTGCTCCTCATCACCGCCACCCCAGCTCTGGTGGTTGCACTGCTCTCTATGCTGCCTCATTCTTCTGCTCTTCCTCACGTACCGAAACAGTGTCAGACCAATAGCTCCATGAAGGGAGTGGAAAAGGGACATGACCCTGGTGCTAGTCCTCCTTGGCCTGAGCTCCATCCGTTTTCACCTTCACAGCCCACTTTGCTGGACACCATTTTCCCATGCCATGGTGGAAGGAAGCTCTTGGCTCTGGGCAGAGAGGGGGGATCTTTCTGTGATGGCATTGATATTCAGCAGAAGACCAGACTCTAGTTCTTTGGCATCTAGTAAACTTTGCAGAACTTCTTCCCTTCTGTTGTCTTCATTTGATCTGCCCCTCATTTCTTTTTATTGTTGCTCTCTATGGCAATTCCCATTCTTTGCTTCTAACCTGCTTATGAGTCATTAAGCCATCTTTTTTTCCTTTTATGTTTGGAGGAAAATTCTGCTTCCATAGGAATTTCTTCATGGTTGGTTGTTTTATTTTTGGTTTGTTTTGGTTTTGGTTTTTTTCCTCTCGTCTCTTGCAATCAGTGTTAATTTTCCCAGTGTTTCTTTGTTCTTCTGCAGTTCTTTCAATTACTCCCACTTTGTATGCTCATGGCAAATACATAAAAGAAAAGATCCCATAGACATAGATTTCCTAAAAAACCCCAAACACCTAATCCATTTTAGTCATCTGCTCTCTGATCAGCTGGCTCAAGGTAGCTGTTTGTGAATAATACACCACTGAGGATCTCATAAGCCAACTATTTGCTTCTTGCTAGCTCCCTGTGTTAAGCCCTGATATATTGTTGCTCATCAATGAGTTATCTCCTCATCTCTGAAGCAAGAAAGCGTGTAATTTCCTTCATTAATAATATTGGTCAAGATATATCACATTTAAAGTAATTTTGCTGAATTCATCCCATATTTTAAATCCACAATTTCAGAGCTTGCAGCTGATCTGGCCACTAGGCTCTGCTAATATTTGTTGTTCATGCTATGCTGAGGGAGGAGGGACTGAGGGCAAAGAGAGGAGAAATATGGAGGACCTATGTTTTTCAGCATTGACACCAAAGCTTGACAAAAGGTTTTGCAGATAAACTAAAAATGCAAAATGACGTGGTCTTTTTTTCACTTCTGAAAAAAAAAACCACAAAAAACAAACAAACAAACAAAAACAAAAACAAAAACAAAAATCCACAACACTAATTTCTGGCAATCCTGGTTTTCTATTTCCCCATAAGCTTTGAAAAAAGGACGGAGATACTTTTACTTTCCCCCTTGCTCCCTCTCCCTCACGTTCCAGTCGGTTTACGGGCCCTCTGTGTGTGACCCCCCAGGCAAGCTCAGCAGCCAGCCTGGGTGAGGAGGGCTCTGCAGGGCGAGCGTTCAGCCAGATCAGCTAGCTACCTGACCCAGGGACTTTGAGCTTGGGCAAGAGTCAGTGTTCACCACAGGGAGGGGATGGGAGAGCCTGACGTTCAAAATCTGTGGATCCAGAGGTATTTTACCTTGCTCTTACTATGTGTGACATAGTTCTGTCATCAGCAATCTTCCCAGTGACTCTGAGGATCTGATCACAAGTCCATGTGAAATGAAGTAGTTGCTTGCAATGTTTCTTCTTTTCCCATCTTGAAATCCAGACTTTATCAGAAGACCCTGGTTTTGTAAATAAGGGATGCTATTTTAGGATGTCTTGGTGAGTCTGCATTGTGTTCAAACAGCTGCTTGATGATTTAGCTTGTAGTCTTCAGACACATGCACTGAGCAAACTGTAGCGCTGAGCAGATCATTATTATCTGATTGCCTTCACATCTTATTTGTGTGATAATTTGGGAATCATTTAGATATGATAGCCATTTAATCAGCAATCATATGTAACATGAAGGTGATGTTTTCTAATTTCCTGTACAAACCAGATGCAATGCCTCTGATGAATGTGAAGATTGATTGTACATTAATTAATGGCTATTTATAACAAAGGTCATCAAATTAGTTTCTGTCACCTCATTACCATGTTACATGCAATCTAATTAACTAATACAAAGGTTGCCTCAAATACCTATTATAATTTTAATGTGATAGTTTCTCTATATAGGTTCATCTGACATTTCCTAGACTGTTGCTACTAGGAAAGGGATTGAGGCAGATTAGGAGCACCTACTTGGAAAATTCCGATACTATTCTCCTTTAAGGTGGTAACAGCAACTGAGATAAAGCTGCACAATGATTTGCATTCTGAGTCTCTGAGCGTATTTATCTGAAAAAATTAAAATAAAGCTGCACAATTTTTTTTCTTCTAGAAATTTAGAATTTTGCATATTTCTCCTTGGATTTTCTGAGGCAATAATGTATATTACTAAAAATGAATGAAAAATAATACAAGAAAATAAGCAGCCAGCATTTTAAATGAATGATGACATTATACAATCTGTGTACTCGATTCTATGTATCTTGGGTGCCTGAGCTCTAATCAGAACCTCACACCTTTTTTTGCCTATAGTTTTGATGTTTTATTCAACTCTTAGATGTTTAGTCTCAGGATGGCCATTTGTTAGGCCATGGAATCATGAAGGATAAGGGATGTTGCTGCGTAAGTGAACGGGACAATGCAATAGCCATGATAGGAAAAGGAGACAGAGTTATTGCAGAGGCTTCTTCTTTACAGTATTTAGTTAAAAAAATAAAATAATACCATTTCTACTGAACAGAAACCCTCAACAGCAGTCTCAGCCTCTGAGAGATGGACCTAGTAGATCTCCTTCAAGTCCCTTGAAAATAATTGAATTCCTTTCCATAAGCCTCTTTATGTCTGCCTTTGCCTTCTGTGTAAAACTGTTTGCACAGGAATATGATTACTGAGAGCAGGAGACAAAGGAATATAAGATCTGTGCAAGGAAATGTGAACTGGTAGGAAGGAGAGGACTGTTCCCCTTGTAGGCTTTCTTTGGAGGACCACAGGTCATGTGCTTTTCTCACATTGTGTAACTGTATACCCATTTCTAGTTTTTAAGAATGGCAATATCACAGCATTACAAAAAAAAAAAAAAAAAAAAAAAAAGATATTATGGGCAGTATGGCAGATCAGTATAAGAGTATTAAATGTCTTGAAACTTGAGTTCAGCTCTTTGCATGCTGAGGCTATGCATAAAATACATCTGTTAGTCAAACCTAACGTGTTCCCCAAAATAAACCCTCAAGAAAGGAATAGTCTTCTTATCTGCACTGCCACTCTCATGGAAGTTAATCTGAATGAAAATGTATCTATACAGGTTAAACTGTGCTGAACGTCAGGTGTATAATTTCATTTAGAATTTAAATAAGTTTTTTTCCTTCAAAGTTAGCTTATCTCAATGCAAAAATGAATCAAAGTGATTCTTAGTCAGGGTGATTGGCATTGCTGTATCACAAGTCTATGCACCTAACTAAACTTAACTAGTGCATTTTAAATGTACATCCTCAGTTGATTCAGGAGAACTTTACTGAGTCTACACCGATTTTGCATTTTCTGCAAACAGGTCAGACCTTGTTGTGTAAATGGGGCAAGGCCCAGAGCTCCTGAGGGCAGAGCCCTTGGTACCTGCATGAATTTCAAGGGCCAGTAGTACAGTACTGCTTACACAATTCCTGAGTTTCCTTCCTCACAAACTTTGGAGGCTTTTGCCCAATGAATCCCACTCCAGCTGCAGGAAACAGCCTTCATGCTTGCAGTCTATGGTGCTGTTCTACATAGCCAAGAAATTCTTGGAAGCAAAAAAATTGCCGAAAGCTGCAGTTTATTTTCACCCCCAAACTGTTCACAGACTTAAGCTGAATGCTCTCAACAATGACAGCTGGAAATACTTTTGTCCAAGAATAATTGAGGCTGTGATGCACCAAAGGACACAATATCAATGGCAAGATTTTACCCAGCGACCCAGTGACTCATGACACAGCACAGCTGCAGGAGACCAGGACACAGCTTCTCCCCGTGCATAAAGGGAGCTGAACCTCTTTTCCTTTCAAAAAAATGTCCTGAGTTAGGAAAAATCCTGGGATGGGGTCTTTTTGATTCCCTCTCTTTCGATGCTGTCTGACCTCATACAAAGCAGTCAAATAGTTATGCAGGGAGGACCCAGAAGAGGCATGGCTCCAGACGAGCATGGTTGGGGGGAAGCGTTGCTCACAGTCCTCTGGCAGAGTGTGACAGAAGCCTTTGGCTCTCTTCCAGACAAACCCAGACCCAGAATGTCAGAAATTTTAAACATATTAACAGATACATGTAAAGAAGTTTGGAATATCCTTCATCTCTGTCATGCCCTCAACTCATAGGCAGTGCAGAAATGTTCAGACTTGCCCCTGCTTGTCTCAGGTGACCAAGGGACCTAAAAATCTGGAGCCCATCTATGCTAGCAGACCTCCACTGACATCATTAGAGTTTTGCAAGCTAATAATGTATCTCTTGCCATTAAATGACTCCTATTTTTTATTCCAGTGGCAACTGATGAAAATTGGTTGTAAGAATATGATTGCCCTAAAAGAAAAGGAAAACCCACCATGTGTTGACTCTTCCCCCTCTAAAGGTGTATGTTGTCACTCTGGAGTGTTTAGCTTATATGTGTTCGAGAGGTAACAGGAGAATCTGGTTAAGTGGTTAAGCTGCTTGGCTCGGTTGCAGCAGCAGCATGCAACTCACAGAAGAGCAATGGTGAAATGACCCTGTTGAAAAACAGGGGTTCAAAGGAGAAAGAGTTACTTAAAAAATGCAGACAGCACCCAGTAGAGTAATAACACCTTGGCTTGAGCAGACTTCAGAACGGAAGCCTGCGACAGCTGCATCGCACAAATTATATTGGCACTGATAAGAATGCAGGTGGGGCTTTTCCTCCTCATTTTATGTTCTTCTTCTTGACTTTTCTTCAGGGGCCATTTTTTATAATTGTTGGAAAGTCAAAATCTTAACAAAGTGCTTGAAAAAGAAACAGTAAAAAACAGAGCATGGCTGAAAATCTGGATGTCTGGAGGACTTTTTTTCATTCCACCTCCTTACTTATCTGCATTTAGCCATAGCATATTAGCATATTAATACATGGAAATGCATATTAATAGCACTCGGCTTATCTGCCAGGAGCAAAAGGCAAATGAATGCAGCATATAAAGGAGCAACACTAAGTGCAAAATTCAAACCCATGTGCTTAAGAAGGAAGCAACACAGCCTATTCTTACATCTGTTGGTGTTGTCATATCAATGAAAAGAGAGTTTAGCCCTTGCAGTTTAATCTTACAACAAGCCATAGACATATCTTGGAAGTAGCCTGTGCTAAGTATTAAGAAAGTAGGCAAAAAGTTGTACAAAACCATAAATTAATTGGGATTCTCAGGCTCCTAAATTTTAATTTTTTAATAAGGTATTTGGGCTTGACTGCCTGCTTACTTTTTTCATTAGAAGACTGTTTTTCCTTGATAAATATAAATTAATCCATCCCTGCGATGTTTGCTCTCAATAAAAATATCCCTTTCTGATAAAATCTCACCAATTTGTCAATTTTCTTTGATGGTTTGCATGAAAAAATAATGGAGATAATCTCACAGGAAGCTACACTCTCCAAGTCTTCATCCCAAAGATAAAAGAACCACTCAAGTATGCTGATGTTGTGCTGTTTCACTGCAAATCAATATACTGATCACAGCAACGATGGTAATTACAGTGTTAGTCTTCTGGGAGCTGAGCATCCTAAGCTTCAATGAAAGCAGCAAAAGTCAAAAGCATTTGACATCTTCCATCAGAAGGCTTTAAAACAGTGAAAAGAAAACAAACAAGTGAGCAAACACACAAAATCCAGACACTGTTTCACAAAGGGCACTTGATTTCTCCAGTTTCCATCTGTGCACCTTTGCCAGAGCTGAAATGCAGCATTATGGACACAGTCTCATTCTCTGAAGCTAATCAATACAGAGACCATTTAAAAAATAACCTATTGTTTTCATTTCTTTCTCCTGAAGTCAGTTTACATCCCTACACTGTGCTTTTTGAGAGAGCAGGAAAAATAGCTCCACTCACCTGTCTTTTTTGCCTCTTTTTGAAACATTGTGAGAAGATACATTTTTCTTAACAGACTGAAGCTTTAATCTTTAGGAGGCATTTGGCCTTAGATGAAAATCTAAGTGGCATTTTCATTTTAGTCCTCTATGTTTAGAAACACATAAATGTTTTCACTGTTGATACTGTGGAAAATTCTGTGTTTCCAAGTTGTCTTTTATCATGACTCAGAATATTTTGAGTTGCTTGGGTTTTTTTGTTGTTGTTAAATATTTTCCATTTCAGAAAGTGAAGTCAGAAAGATTTTGAGCAGTTCTATCAAAAAGAAATTCTTCAATGTGGCATATTTCCCTACCACATTCTGACGAGCCATGTATTGGTCTACAGGACTTCTCATCCGCCATAGCAACCTGTTTTCTTTTGATCTTCCATGGTTTACATTACAGGCTCTTTGAACCAGGGGCTCTAATTCTGAGTTTGTGCTGAGAAGCAGCCATGATCACTTTCAGAGCTATAAAAATAAATCTGATACAGTACTCTTAACAGCTTGTAACCCCAAATATTTAGTTGAGGCTGGTGAGATTTTCTCCCATAGGGGAAAAAAAGAGTTAGTTAAGCTGGTAGCTGTTGCAAGCAGTGAAGTAGTCTAATATGTAGTGCCAGCAGTTAAATGAAAGCTGTTGTAGAGGATTTATTTGTCATGCTTTTTGATCAGAAGAAGAACGTGCAGCAGAACTTCTATTTTCAAACATTTTCAGAAACTTAATAATTGGTTTTGATGTAAGTACAGGAAATATGAAATACAGATACAGTGTCTAAGTGTGTGTAAAGAACATTTTCTAAAATTAGTGGAGACAAACCTGAAATGACTCAGAAGTTTCATTTTCTATAAGCTACCAGAAATATCTGATGTTAATCAGAACTCCCTTAAATCTGCTTACTTAGGAATACGACTGCATGTTCCGGAGAGCTTGTCTTCTTCCCAAGTCTGAATAGAAATAAGCATCCTGAGGATGGATAATACAGAAGTATACTGAAGTTGTTGTTTTGGGTTTTTTCCTAAAAATAAGGAAGGAGGCATAGACCAATTTTTAACTATTCCCTTTGTGATTATCATTTTTAAAGAAGCACATTTCCCTTCCTTTTTTTAAAAAGAAAATACTAAAGATATGATCTTTTTTTCTATCCTTTAGAAACAAACAGAGGAGAGGGATGGGAGAGGCTGGCGTGTATTTACCTCCTCTTGTTTGCATTTTGTAATTTAATCTTGTCATCTTCCTGTTTTTCCCCATGACAAATAAAAAGAGGCATGAGAAAAACATCCAGATCTGAGCAAGTAACCCTGGCTCTGCATGGGTTCCCCCATTCCCAGCAGTGGGCACAGAGCCAACCAGGCAACGAGGCTACCATGGTGCTTCTACTGCTCCTCAGTGCTGATGGACTTGCCATGGCGCAACACCATGGACATGACCTCCGACGTGAAGCTGCACCTACAGGTTGCGGGGAAAGAATAATTTGTACTATTATTAGCTTTTTAACATCTTTCTGAGAGCTTAGACCTATCATTCATTATTTTTTATACCCTTAGCTGTGCTTGGAAGCACAATGCCCCATGGAAGTTAGTGGGGGCTGCGCTTCATGAACAGCTTTGAAAAGTCAGTCATTTAGTCTTTTTAAAAACAGCCTGAAAAGCATTTTGCTTCCTTAGGGTGAACAAAGCCTATTTCCATTTACATGTGTGTTATTAGTAGGGAAATGGTTTGGAACATTTTTCACGTCATTCATCTATTGAATCACTGTCTTTTCCCTTCCCTGTTAGGGTACAAGGCCGTTTTGGGCAAAATGAATAGTGAAGTTTAATAAACATAGCTCTCCTCTGACTCCACTTCATGCAAGTGAGCTGGCAAGAATTAAAATCCTTAATGGATATTTAATGGTGGATGAAACGAGCTTTCTCGTTATTAGCACAGTGGGTTATTAGAGCTGGTTGCCCCTGTAAAGTGCTCACCTGACTCACCTGAAAAACCCAGCTGCGATGGCTAACCTCTGATTCCCTCGTTTAGTGCTCTTAACAGTAATGCTCCTTTCTGAACATTTTCAAGTGAGAACTGCAGCGGTTATCTTCCTGAGATTTGCAGTGTAATTTACTGTTTCATCAGGGTCGTCATATTCTTCCCTTTGATGTCTCTTTACAGGGAGTCTTTAATGCCCACCTCTTACCCAGAGTCAAAAGTTAAAGAAAAGAAAAGTCATCAGGGTTCTTTGCATATTCCTGCTCTGACACTATGCCATACCGGTGATGCTGAAATTTTAGGAGAGGTTTCCCTGACCATTTCTCCTTCACCTGACCTGAATGCAACTATCACATTTGTGGCTCCCCCTTGGCCAGAGGCTGAGATAAAGCAGGTCAGGATGGAACATATGGTTCTTCTAAACTTTTGTCTATGTTAATTGGGATTTCAGCGTTGTTTAATTTTCAAGAAACCAAACCAGTGAGTAGTGTTCCCTCCACCACAATTTCCACAGGGATAAGGAAAACCCCTGGGGGTGGAGGGAAAGAATCCACGAGACTTTCGTGACACACAGGGGGAATGGGTTACTGCCATGAGTCCAGAAAAGCCCTGTGCACATGCACCCATTTTCAAATCAGTGGATATCCGAGACCAACAGGAGTAGGTAGAGGTTTCTGGGCTGTGAAACTGGGAGGATCCAAGTCCTGTTTCCAGCTCTGCTCTGCGTTTTCTCTGTGTGCGCTCATTGCTGGACCAGGCACTCAACTTTCCATGGCTCACATCCGTCCTGACCAAGTTCGTTTATCAGTTTTTACAAATCTGCATCTAATCTGTGCTTAAGTACTTACAGGTTTCCTCCTTTACTTGACAGAGGTAAAATATCACGAACTGTGAGGGGTTTGGAAATAGCAATGAAGCCTGCCATAAAATATCTGAGTAGTAATTCACATAAAATGAGATAGCTAGAGATTAATGTATATGGTTGCATGGATATAATTGCAGGTCTTTACTTGAGGGCTTAAATATGAGATGCGAAAAATCATATATTTGCCAGCACAGAAGATACCTTTTTATACATGTGGCTCATGGAAGTCTGGGAGATTTTTAGCTCTACCTGCAGTAACTGGAATTTTAACTATGGGTTTCAGTAGATATGAATTTTATGTCTGCTTTTTCACTGGAGACTAAAAATTAGATGTAAATGTGTACATAACATTGGATGCATAAAGGTAGCCTGTGTTATATACTCAACAGAAGTAGTTGTAGCTATGGTATAACTTGCAGTTGTAGCCTGTAGTCAATGAGAGGCACCAAGTCTTGTCAAATGACCCAACTATTTTTTTCCTGTCAAACTGAAATTCATAATTCAAATCTACAGCAGCTTTGGCATAGGAATTATTAAATGATACAAAAATAAAAATATTTGTTAAACAAATTACCTAAGGAGAATAATGGAAATTTTCTCTGTCTCTTCTTTTTAACTGACAATTCTGGCAGAGATAGTCAACAGCTTTTCTCATTTTAGAAAGGTAGCCTGGCTTATAAGATTATAAGAAATTGATCTGTCTTAACATGACCAAGCGTGGGAGTGACACGAGAAGGTGTTTGCTTGTTGTCATTACCTGCAATAGCTCATCTGCATTCCTATTGCATATAGGCATAGACGTAACAACTTTTCTTCTGCAGCAAGACATAGAATGCATCATGTTCCTTGTTCATCTCCCTCTTTCATATTGAGGCAAGACTTGCCGTTGACCTTATCAGTGGCATCAGCATCTTTGATCTGAGAGGAAGGGAAAGGGGCTTACTGCAAGTGGCACAGCTCTCTTGAAGAGGAAAGGCTGGAGAGATGGGTAAAGGAGGCTGGAGCAGGCAAGGGCAAGATCTGGTCACACCACAGAGAGAGCATAACTTTTCCTTAAAAAGTCCATAGTTTAAATATTTTTCTGTCTGTCAAGGATTTATTTTTTTTTTTATCCTATCCCAGAATAGAAAGTTATTAGGGAGGCTGTGCTGCGGGAAACATGAAATGACTGGAAAGGCTAGGGAGGATAGCAGAAATGGAGCAAGTGGGAAGTGTGAGGAGTCCTTTGGTTGATGGCTTGGAGGAGACATTGGGTGTCTGGGGGATGTGACGTGACCAGGTCAGTTCATAGGCAGGGGAATGGGATAGTCTCCCTTGGGTGAGCTGTGTGGCAAGAATGGGGACCTGCGAAGTGATGCAGCACAGGATGGCAGCATTATCTGAGACACTGGGAGAGCCAAACACCCATCCATAGCTGGGACTGGGAGGGGAGGAGAGAGCCCTGGAGGGTGTTTTTGGAAGGGACCTGAGTGGGAAGTGGGCATCTTTGCAAAACTGAGCAACTTTACAGCAGACGTTACAGCAACTGCCACGGGAAATGCTTGAGGGAGGCAAGGGGCAGGCTGCATGGGATTTTCATTGTCTGAGCAGAAGGAAAAGGCCAAGTACTGGAAAAAAGCTGTGGGGGAAGAAGCAGCGAGCTGTGGGTATGGCATGCATGCACAGTGCAAAGTAGCCATGCTTTATTTACCTTGGAAAGGCTTGCAGCACTTTTCCCTACTGAGAAAATTAAACAACATGAGTGTTAAGTACAGAACTGTGTACATTACAATCGCTTCTCAGGAGGCAGCAGAAGTGGCTTTAAATCTTGGCTAAACCCTCTGCTGAGTCTTGTGTAATTCTTTCCTCCCCACCATACACATGTCCCCGGCTGCCTCAGCAGTCCTGTCGCTGGAGGCTCTGGAGGGCTAAACATCACAGTGGTATGTGCGGGGTCCTGGTGGGAGCTGGCCCAGCCATCGCCATATCCCCAACATCCCAGCCTGTGGGGGGCACCCACCCCTGCTCCTGCCCTGCCTCCTCCAGCCTGCCTTGCGCCCCTCGCTCCTGCTGCCAAGGGGACACCTGCTCCTGGAGGGTCCCCCCCTGTTCCCCTAGGGCCAGGGAGAGCAGCTCCTGCCCTGCCACATCAAAGCCTGTTTGCTCATATCAAAAGGCTTTGGGGTCAATACAGAGCTATCCAACACTTAGGTGTTGTCCGGCAACTTCCTCCGCAGCGGCCACCCCCCCTGCTGTGATGAGGGGTGACAGTGGGTTTTGACTTTCATCTCCAGGCCTTCTTTTGTCTCCTGGATGAATTGTGAGCTGACCTGAGACCGCAGGAGAGCCTTCTCCAGGAGCTGTGTGACAAGCCACTGTAGTTCTGTTCTTTCCGCACTGTGTTGCTGTGATGTGGTGCTGCATACAACATCTGCTAGGCTGTGTAATAATCATGTTCCTGATACAAATTTCCGTTTCTCGTATTCTGTTAAGATATACTCTAGTGAAGTGCTTTTATTTTTTTATAGTATTGCTCAGCACTTCACTGTGAGGCTCTAAAAACAGGTGAAAAAAGTCCCAATAATGACGTTTCAATCAGCACGCTTGAAAAGGGCATCTGTCATGATTACTGAACTTCATAAATGGCCTTATGAGCCTGCTGGTGATAACTCACTGAAATTATATTAATTTCTTCTATGACGCTGTTATTTTCTTCCATGTTGTATGAAAGATGATTAAATGAAGGTCACCTAAGGTCAAAATATCTATTCAGCAGATTTGAGCCCGTTTCCACACACATGCTCTGTGAGCAGGAGTTTTAAACATAACATCAATATCAATTATATATGCTGATGCCTAGGAGCTAACGAGCTGATTTATGAAGACTGTATATAGCACTGGAAAACATTCATTCACTCATGATCTCTGCAGGAATATTAATGCCTCTGGTGTACTGTATACTCTCAAAATTTGGAACATCTCAGGGTATGATTTTATACAAGCAATCATACAGTACTGTAATTTTAATGTAAGGCAGTTCCGCTTTTGTGATGTCTTATTAATCAATGCTATGAGTGATGTCACTTTGAACAGGCACAAAAAGTGAGGAATAATTAGTAAATCTGCTTATTTATGAATGAGAGACCCACAGTTTAGGAAGAACTGTCCTTTTTATGGTTATTGTCCACTCTCATTTGTGAAAACAGCAGAAACAAAGAAATTCCGTGTTAATGAAACCAAATCAGCTTTGATGACAAGGCTACCACAAACAATGAAGACCTGGCTGACTTTGCCTAAAACCAGCTTTTATTTGGAATAAAACAGGATTTTTTTCCTCATTGGTAATTCAGATTATTAGCTGTGTTTTGATACATATCTTTTGAAGAACAAACAATAGCTCTGTTCAAATAGTCTTGCAATTTATGGAAAGCATATTTTCACCTAATATTAATTGTCAGAGCTACATTGTTTTAATTTATCATAGCAGAGGATCTGCCCTGAGATTTCTGAATTAAAAAAAAAATAAAACGACCCTGCAAAACGAAGTTGAAGTCTGATAATGCAGTTTCTTTTAAACCCCCTACTATTTTTAATCCAGACAGAATACACAAAATATATCTTTTTATAGATTTAAAACACTGTGGTTTAAAAAAAAAACAGAAAACAAATAAAAAGCATCAGGTATGAAACAAGGAGGGGTGAGGAAGGGAATAACAGCATAATGTTTTATTACAAATTTCAGGAATGGTTCAGGTAATTTTTTAGCTTGAAGTAGCAGCTTCTGAAAGTGGTTTCTTTGATGAAGTGCCCCAATAGCTATCTGCTGCTGCACTAGGGGCTCTTTGTTAATAAAGACAGTTCCTGGTGGTAGCAAACAGATAACCTGGCTGATTGTAATCAAGATGTTGATACTGACTTTGCCAGCTGTTATCTCATTTACCGGTACAGGGGGAGAGAAAACCCCTCCATCCTCTTGCCAGCAGCCCCTAAGCCACGAAAAGATGAAACAGAAAGAGTAACAGTTGGTCTCTTAGTACTGAGGAGCCAGCAGCCAGTCGGCTGCCAGTTTGTTAGATGGAAAGTATGGAAAACACCATCTTGCTGAAGAAAAAAATGTCCTGAAGCACCCTATCAACAGGAGCAATGCAATCACTCATCCAGTGGGATTGCTGAGACTCCTGCTCTGCACCCCTACATGCTGGGAAAAGCACTTCTGAGGTACAGATGCACCATCCTATTAAAGGTGAATGACCACTGGTCAAGCTGCTGAAAGGCTGGGATGGAGGAAAAAAAAAAAAAAAAAAAAAAAAAAAAGGAAGGAAAATGAAAACTACTTCATATAAATAAATTCCTTCCCAAATCCTGACAGACTTATCCCACTGAGATGCCATGTGTCATTTGGCCTGAGAGTTTCACAGTTTGCCTTGGTAATTATGTATTGCATTTACTATTTAAATCCCTTATTTTTAGATACAAAAATCCAGCCTGTTCATTAGAAAAGTTGCCTATCTGAGAGCATATAATTAGTCCCTTCCCTCAGCAACTGCTACCAGCTACTGTCATGGTATAGAAGAAGGTGTTTCAAAGGCTTGGGTGTTTCAAAGGCTTGTTCTTATGCTTCATGGGTTTTATAATAGATTTTTTAAAAAAATAAAACTATTATATTATTAATACTACCATACCCCTGGAGAAGGGACTGAACAGCTCTGCTACCGTTCCTCCCGCGCTGACAGCTCACTTGAATCAGTCCTCGTAACTGTAAATCATAATTAACAAAAATGACAAGAAAACACCATGCCAGAGCCTTTCCATTTAACAGGGAAAGTAATTGAATCCCAGTAGCACTGTTTAGTGCCGTGGAGGTGTTGGGTGCACGAGGAAAGCCATGAGATGGACCTTCCAGCTCCAGCGAGCATACTTGACAAGCACCCCTGATTTCCAGTGATGCTCCCACTGTGTATTCCAGCAGTGGATTTGGCTTGCTAGTTTTCACACAATGAAAGTCAAGAGCAGTTATCACCCAGGAAAAAAAAGTGGTGTTCATTAATATAAAAGAAAACTGGAAGTGTTTACTTTGGTAATGTACTTGCAGAAAGATTTGGAGGTGAGGAGGCCCTGCAGGAATGGGAAGAGCTGACACTCCCTGCTCAGAGATCTGGGGTGATGTTTGCTCTCTCTACTTTTTTTTCCTCCTGGCTTCATTAGTTTTTCTGCGTTCATCTACATTCAGAATGATAGTCTGGGTGAACAACAGTAACAAAAGAAAGCACTAAACTAGGAGAGATCATGCTGAGGCTCAGATTACTTGCTTCTCTTCCAACAAGGATTTAGTGCACACTTATAGCCCAAAATAGGGCTGTCCAAGAAAAAAAACTAACACTGTTCCCATAGATCTAACATAGATTTTTGGCAGAATCTGCACTAAACCAATGTTTAATACTATTGTAAACCCTGCACCACGTTGTTCGTTACTGAGCTATGATGTGCTTTCCACCTTGAGATGGTTTACCAGTTACACACACACTTCCCATCCCTGCCAGAAGCTCTGTATTACTGCTGTACAGCAGGCATCCATCTCCGGAGACCCTGATGCTGCAGCCCAGATGTCTAATTGCTGTTGAGCAAGATGCATCCCACCTACATTTAAACAACCTAACCGGGCACCATCAATTCCACAAGGTAACACGGAATTCAGAATTGGCTTCAAAAGTGTTGGGCAATTTGCCTGCTTTGAAATCTGTATTCTGTTGCTTTGTTACTGTACCCCAGGGAGTGAGCTTAAAGATAGCTTCGTGAGCCGACAAACTGTAGTCATACCACCAGACTGCAAAATAGACCTGCCCTTTGTAAGCCCTACATACAAATGATTAGGTGTGAGGAAAGAAAAACAAGAATAATATGAAAATTAGCTTTTTGGCTTTCAGGTTTCAGCAGCTAAGTATCATTGTGCAGGCAATTAAAATAACAAAACACAACAAAAGAAGCCCTCACAAAAAATTATTCCAAGACAGAAATTATATTCAGCCATGTGTCCTTGCTCCAATCAAGCAACACAATACAATATTTCATGTCCAGCATGCTGGCTGTTTTGTTATCTTTCCTACTTTGAAACAGTATTGCTTCATCAAGAAGGAAATTCAGTGGGCTCTCATGTGAATTAACTCAAAGGAAGAGGGGATTGCCAGGTTTTCTGGTCAAAATACAATGTATAGGCAACCCATAACTGTCCTTTTATTTATGACTCCAAATCTGACATTTCATGAGTCTTGCCTCTAACCAGCCAAACACCAAGATGACCCAGAGGAGTCAAGCTTAAAATGTCAGTCAACTATTATAGGGCACTCATGGGTCTGTTCTTGCCCAGCAGGAACAATGGGGTAAGTGCTTGGCATCTTCAGGGCTGTTGGTCCCGCTTAAGAGGATTTGGAGATGCACTCTCACCCCCTGGCCTCACCCTGGTCATTCTCTGTTTCCTGATGTGAGGGGAGGAAGAGAGAAAGTGTGATTCTGCCAGGTCCCTGCCCAGAAGAAAGCCTCACAGAGGTTCCCTAGTGATGGTTATTAGTTGGGCAGATTTGGGGCCCAGCGCCGCCCCCCCCCTCCATCTTGCAGAGGGAAGGGGGTGTCTAAGCCCGGCCCTGGACACTCCCCACTCCAGATGTCCCGGGAACTGCTTTTACCCAGTGTTTCTATTTAAAAGTTATTTGAAACAAGCTTAACATTGCCAAAATAAAACTGGTTACAGGATTTTTCTCCACTGACGCCCACATGAAATCTTTTCATTTGGAGGTCATTGCAGTGATTTAATGGTGCTCGACAGGTTTTTTTTCACTGAATGTGGAACCAATCTGATTGGGGAACATAGCATCATGTGCCACTGAGATAAGTTTGCTATTAGCAGAACCAGAGGATTTCTATTCTGTCAGAGAACTCATTTTTCCCTTTCTTTTGTTTCCCATAAAATCCTGTTAGGGCAGAACAGAGTTCTTTTGAGCAGGCTGCAAATTCATTGGATCAACACTATTTGTGCCCAGCTTTTCTTCCTTACACTCCATTAGGAGCTGAAGCAGGCACAGCAGAAAAGCTGGGATATTGTAAGAAAGCAGAACGTTGAGATTTTATGACCAAAACTGCTCTGTGGCTGCAACTCCTGATGATCTTTGAAATGTACTGAATAGGGCTGTATTGAAGCCAACACTAGAGCTGGTACCAAAATGAAAGGATTGTTCTGCAAATTTTCTCTTGTTTGTGCTAAATAATTTCCTTTTGTGTCTTCTATCCTTCAGTCTAATAGCAAATGCCCATGAGAGCCACGAGACCTGGTTTGAAGACCAAGCTACATCACTGAGCTTATGTGTGATATTGAATGATATTTTACTGTCTCTACATGCAAAATTGATCAAATGCTCCATCTTCCAAAAGAGATACTGTGTAGATTCAGTTAATTTTGACAAAGAGGCTTTATCACAGAAAGACCTATTTCAGCAGATTCGCCCTATAAATAGCATGGACTTGTTCCACTGTAATACTTTTTCCATGCAACCATCTAAGCAGCTTTGAAAAAATCTCCTGTTAGCTACCAATAAAAACAACCATCCGTTGCAATTTTGACATTGTAAGTAATGTCTAACTGCTCCATATGTATAAAAGATGTTGTCCAGATCTCCTGATGATATATAGAACTTGGCCTGATTGTCCATGTTAGGGAGAGGAAAAAAAAAAACCCAAAAAAAACCCCCAAAAAACTTCTATTTGTTTGCCTTTTACTTTTTCGTCTCTGGTGCCTGAAGTGTCCAGAGACCCTCAGCAATGCATTAATTTCTGCTCACTTGTGATAGTACTACAGGAGCAATTAGTTTGTGAGACGCATCTCTTTCCCAGGGATGCAGCACCAGTCTATAGCATTTTCTTTTTTCCCTATTTTTACTGGTTTTTCTAATGGCACTATTTCACAGGACAAAACAGAGAATTCTCACCGAATTTACCACAGTCCTCAGAGCTTTTAAGAGGTGAAACATAGTTTATTGGTTGAGTTACAGAAGTTACTTGTCACTGTTGTCTAGCTGTATCAATCATCTCCTTTCAATGACTCTCCAGAGAAAAATTCAAGCTATCATCCTCATTAATGAGGTAAATGCTTCTGGTGCAACTGATAGTTGAAATATGGTATTTTATTTGTCCTGCATCCTGTGGACATTAAGATGTGTTTCCATACGCTTATGTGTATTGTAAATTCAAGTAAGCACATTCAAAGGCAACCTCATCCTATAACTTTTTATTACCAAACCTCTCAAAAATGCAAACTCTTCATTTTGAGGAGAGCTTTTAATGGCTCTGGGGTCCATCTATCACAAATAGAGCTTGCTCAATCCACCACCTCTGAGCTGTCAACCATTTCGAATAGCCTTATGTATATACCCTGGGATTTTGCAAGTGATAATACTGGTAATCAGAGTAAGTTTGTGAACATTACCTAAGTTTTTGTCTCAATTATATTCTTGTTTTTCATTCACTGTTTAACCTTTGTGTAAAAGCTGCCTCACGTCTGTACTTACACAGATTTTCTTTCCCTGACAACTTTTCTTTCTGGCTCAATGCTAGGCACACTTGATGTGGCTTCCCTGCTTATTTCTTCCACATAAAATCATCACTTATTTATAAAGAAAAATTGTAACAAGTTCAGCCAATCAGCAGAACATAAATCTGCCTCCTTTGTCCTCATCTTCTGTAGAGCCGAAGGAGAAAGAAAAAACAGGAGATCTCTTACAGATTTTCTCATTTACAGAAAAGTTGAGAAATCCACTTTTACTGAAGCAGAAGCAGGATATGTACCTCAGCTTTCGGGACGGGACACCCATCCAGATAACGCTGTTGCTTTCAGACAGGATGGATAGCCTGTCATGTGGTATCTGCCCAAAGTCCTCGACTGTGCTCTTGGTCCCATGGTATGTGAGCAGCAGGTGTCCTTCTACTGGAAGGACATCATCAAGGAGCATTTCAGCAGAAGTAAATTGAAATATTTCCTTACAAAGATTTACCTGAGCCATTTCCCCAACATCACTACTTCCCACTCCACTGCCTCAACAGTTTTTGTATATTCCAAGTGCATTTATTTTCACTCTCTGCTTGTGAGGACAGGACAAACTCAGGGAGAGGCTGGAGAGCAGAGCAAAGCATTACGCACAGGTGTACTGAACTTGCTCATGTTCACAGGTGCCAGGTTAGTGCTGTTCCTCTAAATTCACAGGTCTGGGATATTTGCCCAAAACTACTGAGGTCTGTGCATAAGCCAAATAATGACAGACTTGACTCTGATCAGAATACTTGCATATGGTTTCATAAGGCTTGAGACACATATATGAGCATAATAAATGCAAGCGTCAAGTACAAACACCCAAGTTTAACAATTGCAGTCTAACTCTAGTGTAATGTAAAGGACAGAAAAGATAAAAGAAGGGGAGAAAGGTAAACAGAACACTAGTCCTGAGTGCATTCCCCCTGAGAGGTATTCACCACTAGCACTCAGGTGAAAAGGTATTTATCTCCAGCTAACGCTATGGCAAATTCTGGCTGTCATATCAATGTTTAAAAACTATCAGTGAACAAATCTCTCTGCTTAATGACTCATACGCAGTTTTAAATGGAAATAAAATAATGTTTGAAGTCTATATTATGCAATCAAATAGATTAAAGAGAGACTAAACAATTAGTGATAATATGCGTGTGCATTAACGCAGGAGAGAATCAAGTCTTTCAAGTCTTGTAGATTGCTAAGAGGCCTCCTTGGTTTAAAGCTGGGAGGAGAGCTAGCTCACGAAAGGATTAAAATGCATTATCCTGCAGGGTAAATTCATTATTCTTAATGCACCAGGACATTTTTGATCCTCAGATGAAAGTTTTGCAGGCTTAGATAAGTAGATCGTTTTGGATCTTTTAAGCACATTTGTCCCCGAAGAGAACAGAAAAGGAAGCACACACAGATCATTGATGAGCACAAAACAAAAAGCCAAACAAAAATCAACTCAGCCCAACGTCTGCTCGAGTTTGTGGGGTTGTTTTCAGTGGCACCTTTCATGGGAATAAACAGCAGGAGCTAAGTTTTGCTTTCAGAGACCCAGACCTGAGGTGGGTGTTGGGCAGAGGGTCTCCTGGCTCCTGTGGCTGGAGGGAGGGGGAAATCCTGGGCAACAGCACTTGCCAGAGCTTTAAAATCAGGTAGCGATTTCAGCAACTGGTGTGTGCAACGGCTTCTTCCCATCCAGAAACACTGAGAGGAATGGGCTGTGCCTGGTTTGCATCAGAGAAGTCCTGACTGAAGTGATACAATAATTATTTACTGTACAGAGCTTTTTAGCAAGTGTTTTGCTATAAATATTTAGTTGTAACACTGCAGTTCTTTCCCTGGTTACAATGCTGCAAGCTGTAGGTGATTTTCTGTTACTGTTATTTTTCCCCTCTCTTGAGAGCTGCCCAGAATAACTCAAACCAATTCTTTGTGAAGAAATTATTCTTTCACTGCCTAAGAGGAATACTGTAACTTTTATGTTGGGGGGACGAGGACACAAGATTCTGGTAATCAGGCTGTAGTTTATAGGAAAATATCTTTGGGGAACTTCAGCTTTGGGAAATGAGTAAATTAAATTTACAAAGGCCTGACCTTTCTCAAACTGCAAACAATACATTAAAAACCTGAACTGAATCTGAATGGTGTTGCCAGACATTTAAGCCAGGGTGGCTGAAGTTTGACACCAACTTCCAATTAAACGGCAGGGTGATTTTCAAAGGTGGCCGCACATGTTCGTGAGAGGAAGAGGGAAGAAAAAGATACACAAATTTTCCTTAGGTGTCTCAATAGGCCCCTCATTTTCAGAAGTATATTTGAACTTCAGCTCAAGATTTTTAAAACATCTAGGGGTGTGCTCGCAGAGTTCAGTGCAATTACAGCGTGGTGTGTGTAAGAGGCAGATCCCTGGGATTTGGTAAGAATTTAGCCAGGGAGACGTTGATGCTGAAAAGCTGGAGAAAAGCTGGACAGCTTTGGAAGGTGGCTAAACAAGGGCTTGATTGCCTAAGTTGCCATGTCATATCATGACAAGTGGATCTTCCCCCTCAAAAGCCTTTTAGGTAGTGGGATCAGGCCAGTTTGGGATTACTGGTAAGGCACCCAGCCAGTTGTTGGTCTGGCAGCACCTTGCCCCCTCCCCACACCCATGACATGGCCCTGCTGGGTGCACTGAGGTCCCCATCTCTACCCACCTGATTTCTCTTCTCTTACTCAGGGTATTGAAGTCCCTGTATGCCTGAGGTGTCAGTAGCATTTCTAACAGGCCTCTGCACAATGACATCAAAACCTGTAAAACTGTATTAAAAAGTAGACCGGGGTTCACAGGCTGGGGAAGGCAGCTGTTATAAAATGGTGCAAACAGCCAAGGAAGCAGCCTCTCCCATGTGCTAGTTTAAAACCTCTCTGTAAATGGATGATAATTTCTATGTTAAATATACATGTACGTACTGTTAATCTGCTTGATAAATAATTCAGTGCTGTAATGTCACTGAAAAAAACAGGGCGTCAAGCACAGATTTGGTAGCGCATTGTATATTATATTCAGCTTCATCCCTTTATGTGCGCCAAACCATCTTTCTTTTCTATTTTTCATCCATATTTATTTTTCTTTAATAAAGAAAACTGAAGTAAATTTTTCTTGCTTTTTTTTTCATCCACAGCAATTGCTTGTTCATCCCCCTGCTATCTGTGGTACAGGATGTCCATCAATTTAAAGCTTAACAGATTTGAAGTCCTTTAAATTGGTGAGGATTGCAAGGGACCTTGTTCATAGTTCTGTGGCGAGCGTTTCCCTCCCCTCTCTCCCAGTGCCCCCAGCGCTATTTCCCAAGGTGATGGACAGGGACTCCCCTGTGAAGGCAGGAGGGTCAGCCCACGCGAGGCCATGGGGGCACGTCCCTTACCTGGGGCAGGAGTGCCAATCTGCAGTAGGTTGTCCTTCCGCCTCTGTAATGGGAGAAATATTCCTCACTGTTGGATGATGAGGGTGGGCTCACTGTGTACTGAAGTGCCATGCTAAGCAGGAGGGTTACATAAATCAGGGAAGCATCCTGAAGAGTTTTAAGGACATGTGGTAGTTTTGCTTTCCCCCGACATGCAGAGATATACCGCTTGTCCCAGACATGGTAAATGTAGACTGGCGGCAGCCAGGGATGCTGAGGAAGCATTTTGTCAGGCATGTAGATTCCAAGCCTTCGAAGCACTGACGGAAATGGATGCTGTTGAACCAGGTATGTTTTGACGTCAGAGAGCTGCCCCTGGGTGCTGTTTGCAGTTGGAGGATTCGACCTTTCGGTGAACAGCTTCTATAGAGTCTGTGAAGAGCAACTTCCCTTTATTTCTGCAGGAAGATCTCCTCCAAACCCAGTGCTTGGCCTTACTTCTCACTGAACAAAACTGCACCCACACAACCTGCAAAAGGGCAAGGCCATCCTGTAAAGAGAACCTTGATTTATGATTATGTTCACAAATTAAAATTGTGAGTGATGCAGGCATGTTGCCATTTCTCTATGAGGACTCTAATCATGAGGGGTTTGTGAAACCTGAATGTTTCACAGATTGCACGATGAGTTGTTATCGGTCCAACAGTTTCTATCGGAAAGTGTAATTTATAATCAGAGCTCTCTGTTCCTTCTTCAGATGCTTCAATCACCGTGGTGGGACAGAAACAAGACATGAGGTCAATGGCTAATCACACAGCCACCCATGAGGCAGTCCTTTAACACTCAAGTTTTGTTCATCCAAACTCTTTTGAGCGTATTTATTAACAAATACCTGCTATCATGATCAGCTTAGTAATGCCTCACTTCAGTCTGGATAATTTTCAGATGAAGGGGGAAGGACGGTGGAAGAATTGTGATTGCAACATGATGAGTACCTCCCCCTTCCCTTCCTTGACACTACAGGAGCTCGAAGGGGTAATTGGATATCCATATAGGAACAGGCTGTGAAGCTAAATCAACCCACAGGTCAGCCAAATGCTGTCTTTTGTTCACAACAAACTTTAAATGACTGTTGCAAGGCAATAATTTCCAAAATGGCTTTTTTGAAAAGGCATCACAGTTACTGAGATGCTTCAGAAATGCTACACAGAAATGTGAAGAGTAGGGAGTCTTTGGAAGAAAGGATTATCTGCACCGGAGGTATCAGTGTGAGGGATATTTGTCTATACATAGCATTAGGAAAGCAAAATTATATAGCAGAAATAGGTGGCAAGGAACACATGAAATTGAAAGCTACCTCCATGGGTGGTAATATTTGGCATTACCATCAGTATGAATTATGCAGCTAGTTAGTTATTATAATAGGTTAGTGGGGGGGTTACAGCCCCTATCAAACATACAAGTTACTGAAAATTCTGAGCAAATATTTCAAAGTTTTAAGTGACTTTCTGAGGTCCCTGTCAGCCCTTTATTTGTGAATGCATTATTGATTTTAAAAGTTAACTGTTTTCTTCATACAATGTCAAATGTTAAAGCAATTCCTATCGTATGCAGTATATAAGGAGTACTGCAAATGTTTACACCAATGCTGAAACATACTTCCCTTCTTTTCCATTGTCATTAATTAAAAATATACCAAGATTTTACAAAACTGAGCTCATAGTACCAGGATGATTTTTTTGTTGTCTATATCTGCATTTTCTTCTTTCATGTTACAGGTTTTGTGCAGCTATTTCCAGAATTTCCTCATATAGCTATTTTCCTTCCTGGAAGATCACTGTACATAAGCATGACAGTGTTCCTGAATTTGAGATCTGATCAGTGACAGAAACAAGTATTTCCTATCACCAGTAATAGGTAGAAATCATTGGTTGCATGTGAAGTGCATCACAGAAAACTAACTGAAGAAGTTAAGCTAGAGAGCAGAAAAGGTATATTGGGCAAGCTGTTTGTCTCCGCATCTCCCTCCTTTCCTTTTTATGTTTGGAATCCTGGAAAAAGGTTTCTCTGTCTAAGCACCAGCTAGGTACAGCATAAGCAGAAATGGGATGAAGCACGCAGCACCTGGCAACGTTTCTGAACCTTGAGCTGAAATGACAACTGCAAAAGGACCAGAAGGGAAGTGCAATTTCTAGAAGAGAATCCCTGTCATGCCTGCTAATTAATGCCTCCAGCATGTGGACCCCTGTCCCTATCACACTGGGCTGAAGCTGAAGCTGTCAGCTCATTTGGGGCAAGTCACCACAAGGGTTATGAGACTATAATATCCCCTGCAGTTTTGTCATGCCGTTTGCAACCTAGGACAGTATCGTCAGAGCAGGGAAACCTTCAAGGAGGGAGGCCAAAAAAAACCAAAACCAAAATCAGTGTTGGAAAACAAGAGAACAGAAAAGCAAAATCACATAGCGGTAAGAGGTAACAAGAAACATGTGAAAATGAAAACTACCTCCATGTATGTCAATATTTGCCATCCCCAGCAGTATGACCTCCTGAACAAAGGCACTGGGTTCCCTGCTGCCTAGTGACAGAAACGAAAACAAACATTTCCTACAACCCAAGCCTGGCTGCAGTGCTTGCAAGTAATCTCTTATTTATGTATTCTGCTCAAAGGATAACCTTAGCTCCAGAAACGCCTGGCATTTCAGCAGAACAAGCCCCTGTTTGGGAGGCGCACAATAGCTGAGCAGCAGGCACGGGGCTCCCTGCTGTGGGCTGCAGGAAGGGCTGTGATTTCCCTTCTGGGTTTCTCTGCATTTGCAGGGGTATTACTCCCTGTTCATGAAAACAAAAGAAGGAATACAGTGCATATGTTCCCACCTTTTTCTCCCTTACTTCAGCGTTTTTAGCAATTAGGGTGAGATCCCATGCTGGGGAGATGACTTCTGGCTTTCATTCTCCTATTAAAAATGCATTTGCAGGATCATTCCCAGCAAATTAGTCAAATCAATGACTCGGTTGTCATTAGATGAGAATGTAACACAAAATCTCATTACTTTTCACATTGGCCCCCCAGAAACCACAACTGCCTGATGAAAATGCGTTCAATCAAATAATAACTCAGAGTGAGGTCTGGTGGTACTTCAGACTGACAGTTATCCCCCACCCCATGGTCCCTCTCTTCCCTGCCCATACCTGCCTGCTCCCTCAGGAGCACTCATGCCACAGACACCAAAACCACCCCCAAATCCTGTGTCTCTCCTTAGGAAAGATTAGTGTTTGGCTAGTTTGGCTCCCTAACCTGCCTCAACCCCAGCCGTGTGAGCTGTAGGGATGAGTGGCCAAGGGACAGAGGAGAGGAGTGTGGGACAACAGTGGCCCTGCCTTGCCCTGCCCTACAGCACTGGAGAGCAGCACCTCCTCCATCCTCAGCTCTGTGTGCATGGTCCTGAGCAGGCTGCTTGGTCTCTGGCAGCTCTCATGAGATTCGGAAGGGTTGCTCCCCAGTTTGTGTGGCAGCAAATACCGTCACGCTGAACATCATGCAACAGTTTGGCAGGCTCCCACTGGCTCATCCCTCCCAACATGGAGTCTCCCAGTTATTTTGCTGCCATACTACATGCACAGATAAAGTTGTTAGAAATGTGTTTCCTAAGTGCTTTTCAAGTTTGGGTATTAGGGCCTGGAATAAATCATAATGCCATATAAAAAGTGGATGGAAGGGTGAGAAATGAAAGAAAAATAATTCTGCCCTCATTCTCCCACTGCCTGAATTTTTGATTTCCAAGCTGCCCCAAGAGTTGCAGCTCTGCAGCATGGCCCCAACACGATGGCAACATGGAAGCAGCAAAGAGATGTTTGAAGAAAGCCAGTCCCTGCCAACACTGTGCACTTGTCTGGGGTTGGCAAGGGGGTGAGCCTAACTTCTCTGTTTGTCTTCAGTTCAATCAGACCACAACCCCATTGGTATTCTTGTCACCGAGGTGTTTATTCCGCCACCTCTTGGGGTGACGGACACCTCGACAAAGGGACAGATGCTGCCCTGGGAGGATGGTGCTCCTGGCCCGGTGGATGCTGCAGCCCGGTACCCCTCTTGCTCCCTGTGCAAGGACAAAGTGGGAAGATCGATTCATTTGCAAATGTAAATACCGGCTGTCAGAGAGGGCAAGGGATTAGCTTTACATATGAAGAGAGAGGTGGCACTGCATGCTGTCAGGCTCATTAGGGAAGCGGGGTCCAAGTAGCTGGGCCATTTGGTAATGATCTACCCACTCCGTCCTTCCTTTGTTTCTTTAACAACCCTCTGGCTCAGGCAAGACTCCCTGAGCTTTGACATTTTCCTTTCAAAAAAACCTATAGCCCTGAGTCATTTTAAGACAGGTCAAGAAATCCAATGCACATACAAAAAGGACCCCTGCGATATGAGTGTATTTGTTTTTATAGTAAACCTAGATGGAAGGAAAAATGAAACTGGTAACGGTATTTTCTGTGCACGCACCACAGCCACCACCCACCGTGGGTCATCCAGTGGCGTGCAGCGCTGACACACAGATCTGTGCTGCCACTTACTGTCTGGCCCATCCTTCAGCCAAAGCAAGAGCAAACAAGCTAAAATGTGTGGAATCAAACCTCTTCCTCAACTCCCTTGCCTAGGTCTAATCTCTCAGGAAAAGTAGTTGAGATAGGAGATAAAATGGCCCTCAAGGCACAGTTTTGCACCTCAAGCAGATCTGAGGTTGCTGCTGCTGAAAGAGGCTCTCCCATTCTCCTCTCTAACCCTGACCATGCCTTTCCATCAGGAAATCACGCTGGAGAGGAACTTTGTTTTAGAGCTCATTAGAGCCTGGTGCAGGGTGGGCTGGGGGAGCTCCAGCTTTCTCCATCCGGCTCTACTATTTCCACCTCAGCCCTGCTGGGGCTTGAATGCCAGTTTCCAAGTGACTTATACAAAATAATATTTCTCCCACAGTTTAGCACTTTGCAAGCCTTTCTAGAGGAGAAAACACATTTCTCACTAACATAGTCTCACTAACATAGTGACTAAGAAAGTCACTAGCTTTCTGTCTTTTATTCTCTGCTCTGTTTGGTATCAGAAGTTGGTTTAGGTTTGATTCAGGCAGGAGGGGTTTCTCTAGGCAGGGAAGTGGGTACCAGACAGGTTTCTGTGCTCCCAGATAGGAGAGAGTGCTCCAGGCTTCCCTACAAACCCTTGATTTTTAACAGGGACTGCGCTCTTCACAGTGTGAAGGTGAAGAGGAGAATGAAAATCTTTTTTCTAGTCCTTCAATAAATTCACGTGGAAGGTTTTCTAGTAAAAGCCCCTTTCACATTCACACAAAGAAATTTTCATTTACATGCTTCCACACTCATGAAGCCATGGTTTCATCACTTTGTTTTTCTGACTGTGAGAGTTGGGGTCATGAAGCCCAGGTTTAACTAACCATAGTTTCTCATTGCATAAGAAGCAGAGTTTCATTATTTTTGTTAACAACTGCACATTTGCTTGCAAATACCACATTCAGGCACAAGCAATAGTATATCACAGAATATAAATTCTCTATAACAAGTCATGCAAACAAGACATCATTCACATTAGAGCTCAGACAAGAATACATTAAAGTACATACAAAACAGCCAAATGAGTTGCAGATTGCTATATTGATGAGTTTATTCTCTCTATTATTCCTTTAGTTCTGGCTTTGAGCTAATAAAGCCTTATTATGCACCTTCCTGCACTGGGAAAGAAAATAATTATATTTACTAGGAGAAAAGGATACTATATTTCCTCCCAGACCATCTAAGATGATTTCCTATTTCTGTGGGTTCTATAAATGGACTTTACGTTGCCTTGAAAATATGTTAATACATAAATACATAAAAATTTTTCTCTCACCTCCAGCAGACAACTTGTCAAAAAAAGAAAATCTGAGTTGAATAGCTGTGTTCTCTGAAGACTGCTGAGAGTCTGGATAGTGCCATTGCTCTTGTGAGATGAGACAAGGAATAAAAAGGGCAGAATTGTGTGAGAAGAAGAATACAAAATAAATGGAAAGCATAGCAGTTCAAGGTTTAATCTAGTTTTGGTTTCTCCTAGAAATTGTAAGAGCTTTGAAATACAATGGAATTTTGCCCAAGACTTGAATTTAGATAAGCTTTTAAAACATATGATTATCTTTTCTTAATGTGATTACTCTTTGTTCTCACACTCTTCTGTTCTTCTGTTCCTTGGTGTTCAGCATGATCCTTTACCATGAGGAAATGTAGAAGCGGAAAATATGAGGAACTTAATTAAATTGCAAATCTCTTTAAATATCTGTGCATTCTACTCTTGCAAGCCAAAAGTCTTTCAAGACTGTGCCAATCAGCTATTGGATCCATGTCTGAAATGGACACTGCTGTTTTCTTCCATTTTACCATTTACTAGGGTTTTTTGTCTCTTTTACAACCTTCCTTTCCTGGAAGAGGAGCTAGGCTCTTTATATGGTGTACAAGTAGATATTCTTGCCAATAAAATGCAACCTAGGTTTGTTTTCGTTTTGGTTTTCCTGCAGAAGTGACTCTTTTACCTAATTGAAGATAGAAGAATTTTTCCAGCATCCTGCCTCTCAAATCCAGGAGGGTTGCTATAAATTCAAAAGTGCAAAACCTCAGCTAAGTGATAAATTACTGTAGTTGGTGCATATCTCCTGGAAATAAAGCAGCATTTTGTTTTGATTTGCTTGAGTTTGGCTTTGTAAGAGGCATCTTTGCTGAGTTTTCTTTTGTTTCAGTAAAAATTCTGCTTTGGGAAAGCACTCTGGTAAAGGGCTGTGCTGGGTCCCTCCCGTCTGTGCCAGGGTGGTAGTTGCCACCACCGTGCTGATGCAACGTTGGAAGAAGCAGTCCATCTCCCATCACTCAGGCTGCTTCACCCACTCTCTTTTCACTGCTTTTCTGACAGTTGCTGCTCAGAGTTTAATTGAAACACCTCCACTAGTTACTGCTGTGGAAAAAGGCGGAAGCTGGTCAAACCATGGATGCAAGAGCTGGTGCTCTCTGGTGTCCTCCACTCCACATCCAGCCCGGTGCTGTCCTGTACCACTGCCACCACTTCATCTCTCCCTTCAGAGGTATGTAAAAGCAAGGCATAGTTTTCAAACTTTGAACTTTAATTAAATAGGTGTGGGCTACACAGTACAATTATTTCCTTTCAGCTGGGCCAAATGGCCAGAAGAAAGTGAAAGACAAGACAGGTGTTCTTTGTGCCCTGCTCGCTGTAGGGCTTTTGCTGCACTGTACTGCTGATTCTTCAAGACTGAGGAGGAAGCCGTTGGCATTGGGGGAGGCTGGTGGACTTGATGAAAAACAAACTGATTTTATGAAACTGACATTTGCTAAATATCTCACTTCTGTAAAGCTATATGATCACAGAATCTTAATAAAAGCACGGGTTACTATCAATAGTGCAAAAGTTACTCTGGGGTGTCCCCTGAACCGATGTATGTTGATAGGCATCCAAAGCCAAAACCAAAGATTTAAGCATGACATAGCTTATCAAATTTACATTTCTTGTGAATATCCCTGAGGAAAATAAACATGCGGGCAACTGCTTCTGTGGAGCTCCCAGGCCAGCGCACCATACCCTGGTCAATCCACATCATTCACACGTGGCATTTCAGCTCAACCCGAGGAAAACAGCCATCTTCAAATGTGCCTGACCCTGCTCAGTACACCTGATTGCACCTAGCATGTAGGTCTGCTGCAACCAGACCAAACTCAGTCAGGCCCAGATCCTCAAGAGGAATAGAGATTTCGGTGGGACTTAAGTCTTTCTGCACTTCTTATTCATGAACTTTGTTCCTGTTCTTATACCTGCCTGCTCTCATGGCTAGGGGATGCTTTCACATGTTGAACAGTAGCATCATTTCTATTTTTTGTAAGATATGAAAAAGATAGTTATCAAAAGAGAGAATTGACACTGTCTGTATGTGCATGTATATGATGCTTATCTCACTCTGCATCAAAAAGATGCAGGTTCCCTCATATAAATGCCTTATGAAATAAATTGTAATCTACCTCTATTTGACTTTAAAGCAAAAAAGTTAGATAAGACTGAGAATCCAAGGCCATTTAGGGTTTCTCAAAATCCCCTGAACAGACCTTTTTTTTTTTTTTTTGGCATTTCAAACAACAAAGTTTGAGAGCCGACCCCAATGTTTATTCACCAGTTTTCAAAATAAAATAATTTTAAACATATACCCTGCTAAATAAAAGCTAATCCTACACAAAGAACAAAGACTTGGCTGCAAAAGTGGTTTTTACCCTGCTTATAAGGCTCCTGGGGAAAAAAATGTAATGTAAATGCATCAAAAACCCAATGCAAGAGTCTGCAAATACCTGCACTTGCACTTGTATGTGGAAAGTAAGATCCTGGACCAACAGAAATCAGTGGGATTTCTGCCCTCAGCTCCAACAAGGTCACTGTTTCTCTCTGTGAACAGTCAAACTAAATGAGAAGGACTGTGCATAATCAGCTACTCCACAAATGCAACTATTTGCAGGGGATTGTGTCCGTGTTTTTAATTCTCTCTTAAATTAAAGATTAATTATTTCCAAGTGTCAATTTTATTATCTTGCTAATTTGTCTGTGCATGAATCACTATGCCAGCTGGGCACATAATAATGTAAGCACCACTCATTTTAAAAAGGGCTCAACCAAGCGAAATGCTGAACATCCTTCCCAGAGATTAAGTTCTTTGAAAGGAGCAGAGGAGGCTCAGCAGCGGCTAGGGGGGCAGTCGGTGTTGAAGCCACAGCCGTTCCCAGCACAGAGCTACATGAGTAGAGCTGAAAGAGCAATCTCCTGGTGTGAAATTCTGAGCAAGTTTCTGTCTGCAATATTAAGAGCAAAAGGGAGAGGGTTCCATTAAGGTTTTCCAGTTGACCTTGAAAGGGAATTTTTTTTTTCTCCTTAAATAAGCAGGTAATAAATACTTTGCAGAGTCAAGAGGGAAAATCCCTAAGTTAGCAGTATGCTTTCATTGCATGAAGTCCAAGTTACATTTCCCCCCGCATCTTTGTCATTCACACTCTATGTTGGGAAAAAGAATGGATAGTGACTTAAGGATGTGCAGCGTTAAAAGCCAGAACTGAAAACCAGTGCCACTTGGTAATGTCAGATGGAAACGGGCAGAGATGTAATGCCTTCAGCTTCAGGTAAGCTGTGAAGTGGGGATCAAAACAGGATTTGGGGGAACAATCATCATTCCTGTTTGTGGCAGAAGCACCAAGCAGCCTGACAAATTGAATCTTAACTTTAGACAGATTGAATCTAACCTGTCTTTAAGAAGAAGAAAAAGTAGCTCAATTGCAGTTTGTTTATTTTAAGCCGCCAGGCCACATCGCATTGCAAATCCACACAGGGTTTTCCTTGAACCTTCCATATCAAGTGGCATATCACTTGCTGCACTTCGTGAACAGCTGCAGCTTCACTGTAAATATTTTCTATTACTTTGATTAAACATCTGTTTTCCTGGCACGCTGCAGCCCATGTTTGACCTTGACTCCTGTCAGAACAATGTGCACCCCAGGGCACTTCAGCTTTTGAAATCATATTTGAATAAATCACTAACTTCATAAATAGGGAGAGCACACTGTAAGTTTTACATGTTAAATAGATCTTCTCCAGAAGAACAGCCTAGTGAAGTAAGATTTTCCCTTGCGTGTACTCATGTTCAGCTTCAACAAATGTGCAATACCTATGATGGCAATATGCAGGAACAGAAGGTGTCCATCTTCTTGAAGAAGCAGGGCCTGAAGGGGAAGTGACTGGTGCAGATTTCTTGCAAAAAAAAAAAAAAAAAAAAATCAAAACAAGCATCCAGAATGTGAGAGCTTCAGAAATAGCATCTTTCTGCTGCTCAGCAGGGAGTGAAGTTATTCACTACCCCCATGAAAATTACCTTAGAGTCTCACTGTAACGGTTTTGATATCTTTCTGCCCAGGTGAAGATAAAGTGGATATTTTTCCCCCTGAGTTTGTTTTAATACTAGACAAAATAGGTAAAAGTAGTGACACTCTTACTGTGTGTATCAAAATGCAGAGAAAAAAGCTACAAGTTCTATTACGCAAGGGCAAAAATTGTAAGATAAAAGTTGTGAAAATGAAGGGAAGTAAATGGAATGTGGACCCAGTTTGCTAGAGTGGGTCAATCAATCTGCCATTCTCTACAACATTAATCATTCAGCATTTATCAGACTGGATTTTCCCAAGAATTATTAAAGACCTGGATTCTTATTTCAGGATTCAACATCACTACAACCATCAGAAAAGCTGGTCTATTAGATCAGCAGAGAAGATGGGAAGTTCATCAAGGATCAGAGCTGGCCCTGCCCATACATGTCTGAGAAATGCCCAACACAACAAACACATTGAAAGAGATGGTTTCACAACAGGCAAGCAAAATCAGCAGACAAGTTGCAAAGAATTAGGTGCCAAGAACAGAAAATCTGTAAACTTGAGAAGATAATCACATGTTTAACAGCAATCCTAAACATGCTTAAAAATAGATATTTCTCTGACCTGGAAGCTTCTGAGGTTGATGTCTGTGGCTCAGAGCTATCTGAACGCGTTTCAAATTAAAGCCGCTGTTGACAGCAACACAAGTGCGAGCTAAGGCGTTCCATGAAAATGGTCCAAAGACACAGGGCTTTTTATGACAGTGAGTGCTCATTAGCTTTTGCTCATTGTGATTGCTAAACCTAGGGGACAAAAAAAAAAAAGATAAAGAAAGAAAAAGAGGCATATTTGATAGTCTCCAGTAATGAAACCTGGGAATTCAGTTTTGGTGGCTTTAATAGAAGAGGAATTAGTCTAGCAACTGACATAAAATCTTGAGGTGCTGCTAACAAGCAGACCTAAATTGAAGAAGATTAGATTAAAAGGTATTTTGCTCTATATTTCATCTCTGAATTCCATCACATTGAATGCAAAGAATTAAGCCTGGCACTACCGCATAGCTGGTTTGCTTTAGCTGTGCTCAGGCACCGTGAGTGTTTACCTATTGCACTGCCCTGTATTGCTGTGCTGGGTCCTTAGTGCAAGCCTGGCACATGCTCAAAAATTGCTTTTGTGTTTGCATGTGGGGTGCATACAGTAACACTGTTGATGGCTGTGATCTGGGAAAGTAATTACAGCTATCCCGTGATATCAGCAGTTAAGGTTCTTGGTCATTAAAGTCTAATAATAAAGGCCAAGGTGCTCTAGTACTGGATTTTGCCTAAATTAATGCAGGGATCATTTGTGACCTCCTCTTCAGCTTAACTGGAACCCGTTTCACCTGTTTAAATCCAGTGAACAACGTGATGCCAGGTTGGCAAAGGAGGCCACGAACCTCACGGGCCTCATCTGCCCCTTCTCTCCTCTAACTGTCTTGGGGAAATAAATGCTGCAAATGCCCATGGCAACAGCAAAAAGATCACTCCTATGTGAAAGATCCTCCCCCCGAAGAAAAAAATACGCTTATGCAAAGGGAAATTCTGCTGTGGGATTTCATCTCCAGAACTGGAGGAGACAGATGGAGGGTGAGCAGTGTGAGCTCAGTGAGGCCTGCAGGTGAGACATTAGAGTCCTCCAGGAGCAGAGCAGCGGTTTTGGGAAGTAAGCCAATGTCACTTTTTTACCTAATATTCAGGCAATTTACCTTCCTGATCCTATCAGTCACTCAGCCAGGTCCACACCCGAGCCTCACAGAACACCAGGCCAGGGACACGGCAGGCAGGACTCCCTGAGGAGAGCTGTGAGGGGGTGGAGGTGGCAGAAGTCTCCAGGCGGTTTGTCCCACGTGGTGGCCAGGCACTGGGCCTGTGGGCCTGGCTGGGCTCCTGGCTCTCCACACCGGCGCTGCCAGCTGCCTTCCTCCTGCACTTGAATGCTCATCTGCCCTTTGGAGAAGCGTGAGCAGGCTGTCTGAAAGATTTTACCTCAGAGCAGCACAGACTGCCACAGTCCGAGGTTTACCCAGGCACACGCTGAGCTTTACGCACACCACGTTCCTGCTTCCCATTGCCCTGTGTTTGGTGAGCTCAGGGGCTGCTGCTGCTACACTGCTGGGCTCTCTGCAGAGCCTGCGGCCTGTCGGCCCCTCAGCCCGCCCTTGGTCAGCAGCACATTGTCACTAGGGAAGGGCTCACTCAGGCTGGCAGCCTGGCGCTGGGGCACAGCATGTGTGTCCGGCC
Source organism: Pterocles gutturalis (assembly GCF_000699245.1). Taxonomy (NCBI): domain Eukaryota; kingdom Metazoa; phylum Chordata; class Aves; order Pterocliformes; family Pteroclidae; genus Pterocles; species Pterocles gutturalis. The sequence continues at coordinate 35,124 of NW_010115598.1, forward strand.
AGAGGTGAGCGAGCCTGGGCAGGGCTCTGCTTCTTCAGGGCCAGGGTTGCTTTGCTGTTGGTCTTCATTTCCTTCAGGAGCCCACAGGAGCTTGGAAGGAAACAATCACTATGTCCTCTCCCACATCACTGTCATTTTTTTTTTTTTTAATAAACTCCTTTTTTAAGTCACTTTAATCAGAAATGCCTCCATGGGCATGTGGGTTTTCTTACTGGAGGAGCACCTTTCAGGGTGTTTTTGGACGAGGAAGAGCG
>NW_010115598.1:35408-48214 GCF_000699245.1 Pterocles gutturalis
CGGACGTGCCTCTCACTCCTAGGCTGGCAATGGGTACAGCCACCCCGTTTGGCAAGTCTCCGTACAGTCCTCGGGCAATTAAAGGACACATTCCTCAGCTATCAAATAGCAGGTTTGAAACTTTTCAAGTACTGCTGGTCCTTTTTGCCACAATTCTGAAAGGCACAAGGCCCCAGGTAGACGAGCGTTTCCTTATCGAATCCTGTCCCACTGCTCAGCCCTTGCGGCAGCTTCAAGCCCCCAGGAGGACGAAGCCCAGCGACACACTGGGGGCTTTGTGAGGGAAACAGCTATCGGGGTCTCCAGCGATGAAAGGGGAGATGTGCATGCTTGCCCCTCGTGTTATACGGTTATACACACACTTGCTAAGAAAGCGAGATCTGTGTTAGGCCTGTTAGCAGATTTATGGCTGGCTTTGCAGTGCTGCAGGTTATTCAGAGAACAGCACAGTAGCTTCCTGTGCTGTTGTTTTAAAGCAGGTTTTCTGTTACCATCGATCACAGGAGCCGCCCGTAAGCTGAGATCTTTCCGAGACTTAAGTCTCTATGTGAGGGCTCAGAGGGACCCCTGCATCCGAGGAAGATATGTGTTCTGCTCTGAGGGGGGTAAAAATAAAGTCAACATAAGCTGTTTGTCCTTGAGCAACTTCAACAGTTTCAATTTCCTAGCAACAGAAAACTTTGCCCATGATAGAAATGACAATTGCCCATCAATTCATCGAGGAGATGGTTCCTCCACTCTCCAAACAAGGTTTGTGTGCCTGTGCTCTACATTCCTATAGGGGCAATATACCACTTTAGGGATGCTCTTGCTAATCAGTGTGTAGCCACAACTAGAAGTGCTTTCCCCTGGTATCATGAAAAATACATTTTATATGTGAAATGTATACTTACCTCATGTCTAGAAATTAATCTCCGCCTTCAAACGTACATCTTTAGAGGAAAAAAAGACAGAAAGAATGAACCTTACTGTAAAACTTTGCCAAACACTTTCAGGTCCTGGTAAAATCTCTTAGAAACACACGGAAGAATGACAGCATCAGGAAGAGCTACAAAGACAGGGTCCCTGTGAATCTTTGTAGTTAAAACTACAAAGCGATTATAGTAATAATTTGTGTTTCTTTTCTCCTTTTGTTTTTTCCCCTTGGGTTTTTTTGGTGGCAGAGCCTACATTTCCGAAGTAGGAAATGAAGCCTTTCCTCATAGATGTTTGAGTGTGGGCACAGATACTTAAAATAAAAAAGTTTGTAAATCAGTGAGTCCAAAATCAGTTCCCCCTGACCATCTGCCTTTGGCCTTTGCTTAACACAGGACAAATGGATGTTCCCAGTTCCTGCGCATCCCATTTTAGAAGGGATTATTATGAGAAAAGCTTATTAATCTTGTCAAGTTGTTCAGAACACTGTTTGAAGGATTATTTAACAGCAGGTTCTTTCTTTTTTCACCCTGTTATCCATTTTCTGCCTTTTCTGTTTGCTCAGCAGTTTACAACCTTAGTCATGGTACATTGCATTTCCCATAGAAATGACAGTGCTTTCAGTGACAAGTATTTGACATGCTACATGGAGCAAATACAGGAAAAGGTATGGCCAACAGGATACCAGGGCAAAGACAGAGACAGCTTTGCTTTTCTTCACATTAGAAAAGTGAAGAGGGAATTTTAATTATCTACAGTTTTTTGCAAACAAGATTTGGATTAGTTTTGGTGGCAGTTTTATTAAGGTAAGCATTTGTCTTTTTTTTCCCTTTATAGTCTGTATATGTGTATCTTTCTGCAGGTTTCTGTCCTTTCCCAGCTCTTTGGCTATCTTATCTGTTTCACAATTTGCCTTACCAGTAAGTAATCTTTCCTCTTTCAAAAATACACTCCATCTGGGCCATCCACCAAACAACTTAAAGTCTGTCAAGTGAATTGCACCTAATAATTTCTCACTTTTATAACATTCCAGTTTGTAAGGGTTCATTTCTCATACACATGAGAAAGATGATTTCAACAAGAAAAAAAGAGATTGCAGGCTCATAGATACCAAAGGGAGATAACATTAGGCATTCTAGAGCTGAGATATATTTAAACTAAATGGAATCTGCAGCCACACTCAATTACCATCTATGAGGAACCAAAATAATTTTACCAGCAAGAAAATATATGTCCCATAAATGAGCTGCATCAAAGTTAGAAGGAGTTGAACATCTGAGTGTAGAGTAGCATCAAGTTAATTTCAATGTTTTATTAATTAAATACTGCCTGCTGTCACCCTGTGTTCAGGAACATGCTTTGATCTAACTGTATGTCTGAGATATGAAAGTTAAATGATAAATGGCATTTAACACATCTGATAGGTATGTTTTACAGAGAAAAACTACAAAGCGATTATAGTAATAATTTGTGTTTCTTTTCTCCTGTGTTCTGAAGTATCTTTTATCGTGGGAGGTGTACTGTAATGGAGAAGGACTAAGTACTGCCATGAGTTGATCACAGTAACAAGTGTTGTTCCTGTCTGTCAATCACAAAGCTTTGTCAAGAAACTCAAGACACAAAAGGAGTTGATAATGGAGAAAAACAGCTGTCATGATGAAATAAAGCTTTAAAATGATGTAGGTATCAGTGGTGAATAATTTGATTCTGTGTAAGAATGTGATTTGATCACGCTGCAGAAAATCAAAATATATCCTGAGGAGCATAACCAGTTGTCTCTTAGGTGGCTTGGCTGGGCAGGTCACATTTCATGCCAAACCGAATCAATATGCCTACATGTTTACATATATATCTGTACATATGCATGCACGTGTGTATGCACCTGTGGATATTTATATACATACATGCTCTAGACAGAACTCTGACTCCTTAATCAGTGAGCTTATGCTACCTATCGCCTTCTTCCTGACTATATCTGCTCCTTTGCCCATTACACAGAGATGACCACGCGACAGGTCCAAGAAGGAGGTGGTGGGGAGGCCGGGAGTCTGCAGGTCCTACCCCAGTGGTTCTGTCCCCATTTCACCTGCACCCGGGAGGACAGAACTGTGCCCAGCTCCTCTGTTACCACCCTGCTGCCTCTGAGCCAGAACTGCCTGAAGCTGACAAAAGTACTGAACTAAGCTGCAGAAAAAAAATACGTATTTCCCAAATTCACAGGATGCTATGAGTTACTGACTGGAGAACAGTTTTTCTTATATCTCCTTTACGGAAGGGAAAAAAAAGAAAAGGTTGCAGATTTTTTTGGCCTCAAGAAATAGATTTGATGCTTTGCAGATTTTTATGATGTCTCTTGCTATTCTCTTTTCACAAGTTGTTCTGTGTTTCTGCTTTCTGTGGAGCTATATGTATATTTTTCTCTTCAGATATCCAGCTTTTTCTTTAGTGGAACTAAGGGGTCATAACTCTAGCTATGTGGCAAAGCAGCAGACAAATATCTCAGGTCCTCTGATTAATATACATACATTGCCGAGTTTCAGGCCAGACTGAGTGTTATGCAAAATTACAAGCCTCCAGTTTAAAGAATAGCTAAAAGAAATGCTGACAGAAACTGAAGCTGCTCTAATGGCAAGAGAGTGCGAACCTGAAAATCTGTGTGCCCTTGAACCATTAATTATCCTGCCTTGGAAGGATTAAAAAGGACTTCTGGCTGACCCAAGTTCTGCTTTGAAAACAGAGAGAGAAATACGGTATTCCCTGAGTCCCTGACTAGTTTAAGTACGTATTTGTTAAATTTAAGACCTGACAAAACCGAGCTATTATTTGCTAGCTGCTTTGTGCCCAGTAACTTCTTATAAGAAGTGACTTATGGAACATTTCAGGGCTTTTATACTAGCAACAATAACCATCATAAAACTTGTGGAATATGACATTAGACTGAAATATCCACAGCATTTTGTAGAACAGCAGAAGACCTGTGAAAGGATTTTAATACAATTAACAATGCCATTAAAAGTCCCTGGAATAGCGTTAAATTTGATAGACATTCTGTGAATAAAAATAACATAAGTTATTGTTAGCTTTCCTTATTAAAGTCAAGTGTTACTTAAAAAAAGTATGGACTTTCCCAATAACACAAGAACCGGGTATAAAGAATTCAGTGTCAGACAAGTATTAGACTCTTTTTAATCTTTATGATAATTGAAATAATAAATTTACTAACTCATTTTGACTATGAGAATTCCAGCTATTAATCTCACCCTAGTTTTTATTTGGCTTTTAACAGACATTTAGCAATTTCCACTCTGGAAAAAATAATAATTAAAAAAAGCCTGTCTTGAGAAGAGTTAGTAACAAAGTTCACATGAGCTTAGGGGGCTGTGTCTGAAATTTGTAAAGGAAGAAGCCCTGTGTTAGCACAGTGCAACCACTACAGCCATTGCCACAGCCCAGTTTGCAATGGCTTTGGAAAGATTTAGGCTGGCTGACTGGTGGCCACACTTGTGCTCTCGGAATATCCCACCCACCGTGAATTAAATTACAATAGTAAAAGCTCAACTTCTTCTTACAGAAGAAATGCGGAGACTGTTTTTGTAGCCCTGATGACGGAGAATTGCCATCAATCACATATCAGTATTTGTATGTCCCGAAAGGAGTTAGTTAATGTGCTTAATCAGAACTAAGATGGACAGGAAGAAATATTTATACAGCTCTTTGGTATGTGGAATTGAAACAAAGCAAACAAGCAGAAACTGATTTCCAAGACAGACAACACTCTGGAACACTGTTTAAATAAATCAGCCTGTTATTGATATGAATCGATCCATCAGAACAAGTGAAAATAGGTCCAATCTTCAGCATTCTGCAATTCCCCCTTTTTCATAAATCTTGGTATTTTCTGAAAAATAATCTTTGGCCAGAAAACAAGAGATTATATAATTTTTGATATGGGCTATTTCTTTTTATTTTTTTTCTTCTTCTTCTTCTTTAGTACTTCAGATCCTAGGACAGTAAAATGAATAGTGGTGCTAAGGAGCATCTGCCACCACCTCGGTGTGACAGCCCTTCCCCAGGGCAGGAGCAAGACATGCTGGTGAGTGCCTGCCTGTCCCCTGACACTGCTGACCCTCTGACCAGCCCTCAGCCCGGCCCCAGCTCCACACCTCTGGAAATTAAGTCAAATGGTCCCCACATCCTAAACAGGGAGAGTGCTGGATCCAGAAGTCATTGCAAGCCAAAAACTGGGGCACAGGCTCCAAGAAGTTGTGAAGTTCAGCTTGGAAACTAGCTTTTCCTTAACCCATAGAGTATTCAAAAAAGAGCTAGTCTGTTAGCTGGGAGAACCTGTGAAATAATTACTAATCTAGCATTACATTTCTTTGTTTAGGTGGGAGCCAGCTAGAGGAACATAACCACAACTGCTTGCGTAGGCGTGTGCATTCAGCGTGACGCTGGATGTAATTGAGTTTAAGCGGTGGTTGGATGGGAGGTGAAGGGAGCCCAGCTCGGTGAACGCTGTCCAGAGCCTAACTGCAATGGTCATCTGATGGTTACTGAGTGACCCAGGAAAAAAAGAACTGCACTGGACATCTGTCCCCACCACAGCAGCTACCAGGGATGGTGCTGGAGCCTTACTTCCACCGAGGGTAATGTCCAACCATGAACCAAAGATTGTTCCTTTTGGCAAACATTCCCTGCAGTCCAGCCTTGAGGCCCGTGAATAACTAGATTAGGATAAAACAGCAAAACAACAAAACCCTCCAAGTCCACTATTCACCAGCAATAGTGCAGCTGCTCAGGCTGTAACAGCCGCACCGCCAGGACCGTTGAGAGAGGTCCTACGTTTTGACAAACCATTGCAAAAAATAGATGAGGCTGCTCTAGGACTGAAACCACCTTGGCATCAGTACAGCTGGAAAGGAAATCCATGGGTTTGCCTGCCATATTGCACCTCTGAGATGCAAGGACACTTCAGTTTTCAGAAAAGTAAGGCATGCATCCTTCCAAGGAAATAATTTTCTGATGGTACAATCCTCTTGTACCTTATTTTTCTCAAACGCTTCTATGTGCACCCTCTTTCTTCTGTGCTCTTCCCAAGCAGTATGAGGCTGTTCAGAAAGAAAATGACATTTTTTTGCACTGCTCTGAAATTCTGGGAAGTGTTTTCTGTTTAAAAGTTGCTTGTTGGAATTGTAAATTCAAGTTACTGCTGTACCTTCTGGCTTTCTTTGGCAGCAGAGCAGAACCACAGAGCCCAGCAACATATTTAATCCCAGGGAGCACATCAAACATAACATACAGTGTGCTAGATGTGAGAAAAATTGTGCTTCTTTGTGTACCGCTAGTCAGAATGAGCATTAATATGCAAAGGAAAATCTTTTTTGGAGACTGAGCAGAATGGAGAAGAAGGCTGGTTGAATGGTGTTGCAGAAAAGAGAGAAGTTTACTTTCCATATAGGTGCTATAAATAGCCCTACACAGGCAGAGTGAAGCATGCTGTATCATGGACGAGACAAATTGATGGTAAAAGCCCCAGTCAGCATGAGCTGCTTGGGAAAGCATGTAAAGCAAATACCAAGGAAAAGCTCAGTCTTCAAGGAGGTTTCCTCTGTGGGAGGTATTTTATTTAAACCAATTATTAAGGGCCCACATATTGAGGAATAAAGCGCTGTACAGGAAGGTATGTCTGCAGGCTGCTGGAGGGGCAGCTGGAGCCCACAGCATGTGTCAGGTTGCTGGGGCTCCCTTTGCCATGAGGTGTGAGCTGATGGAGCCAGTATGGTCGAGCGTTTGGAAAAACCCCCAGCAGGCAGGCTGGTACCAGTGCTGGGGATGTTCCTGGCAGAATGGGAGTGCACCAGCCCTCAGCTGCGTGAAGAGTAAGTACAGAGAAAGTCTATAAAAATAGGAAGTACTTTGGAAAGTATACATCTAAATACACAGACTGGAGAGACTCAATGTTTCAATGATTTGGATCTTGAACTTCGATGAAATAAATCAAATCAGGGAAACATTTACAGAGAAGAGGTATTGTGCTCAGTCACCGATGTTATTTTTATGGTCCATGCATTTTTTGCTCTGAGTAGGAATCATCCCCATTTATCCAAGACAGAGAATGCACAAAAAATGAGCTGTTGTCAGAGGTATCCAAAGCCTGAAATCTTAATTTTGCAATTTGCTGCGAGAATTCTGAGGTTTCAAAGGAGCCAATAGTTCAACCCAGGTCAAGTGGTTTTGGTTTTATTTACTATTACACAGGAGCTTCTTTATGGAGAGGAATAAAAATTCTTACAAATATTCAGTCCAGACAAACATTTGATGACAATTACTAAGAAAAAAAATATTTTCTCAGAAATAATTTTGCCTCTCCAGGGGAGGAAAAAAAAAAGAACTTTCATTTTTGTGGGAAATAGTTGAAACATGAGACAAAAGCATTAAGCATTTTGTTTTGTAAAGCTATCAGAAATGTGGTATTTTATTGCTTTTTGCACTAGAACACATTGTTTTCCAGCTCCACTGCTCATGTTTCAGTGCATGCAACCTTACACAACATGACATACATGTAATTTTGGTACCTCACGTAGTATGAAATTCCTGAGAAAGAGGATGGCATGACTCAGATGGATGAAGTGCAGCCTCCCAGCTGGCCAGGAGAAGACAAGCTCTCTTACTAAAGCATGGTACACCGTAACGCTCCTCATGACTACTGAGGAACAAAGCCTGTGAGATGTATGGTGGCTTCTGCTCCCTGTGAACCTCCTGCAGGATTGCAGAGAGGCATTAAAAGTTCACTTGTTTTGCAGTAGTTGCAATCAGCATCCTGATGCTGGTTTTCTGAGGAAAATCACGCAAGTCTTGCAGCTTTCAATGTAAACACGTCACGGCTCTCTGCTGGCAGCAGACAGCGGCCGTCAGCCCTGACCATGCCTCTCTGCAGTAACCAAGGCTCAAACAAGAATCCACATGTTCCACAGGCAGCGGCTTCTTTCTGGGTCAGCCGTAACCTTTTCCTGCTTGTAACGATGTCAGCTGCTCCGCGGTTACCTCCAGCTGAAGAGGGCTTTTGCATATTTTGCTTCAGTCTGTCAATGTATGAATACAAAATGCAGTCTGCAAGTACGGAGCAAAAATGTATGTGTGTCTTGGTCTGGTGGAGATCAGGCCAGCTTTATTACTGGCTTTGCTATTGGCGTTCTAGTATGAGAACAGAAATCTGACTTGTTGAGGCTGATTTTCATAAAACATTTTTCATGGTTTATATTCCTTCTTCAGGTATTAATTTAAAAGACTGAGAGAGGTTTGGGCCATTGCATTAAATACATTAACATGTAACTTTGAGAGTATTTCTGGGTACGTATGCTAAATTTGAATATTCAGTGTCCTTGCAAAATTGCAAGTATAAATCAAATAACAACTAAAGCATTTCCTCAGACCAATGGTTTTTAGTGCTCTCAACAGCTGGAAAAAGTGCAGACTCTCTGCTATGCAAAATTGGCGTGTATAGATTTGGAGCATAGACAGACCTTTGCTAAACTACAGCAATCCGTCATGCTTAAATGTGTTTGTTGTTAGCAGGGCACAAGCATGGTTTGAGTGTTGTGGTGTTCTGGAAAAAGAAAATTATGCTTATATTGGGAAAGGCAAAAAAATCAGTTTTTGAGAACCAGCTTAAGTTAGAAAGGGCTGTTGTGGTTGTCATCACCAGCATTTTCTGTCTTGCCTTTTTAGAACCTTTTTGGAAAGATATGGACAAGAAATTAGCAAAATACTTAGGAATTCACAAAAGCACATGACCTTCAGAGTGAAATTTAGGACTGCAGCAGATGAAGTCTCATATTTTAAACATTATTTATAGAGTACATTATCAATCTTAGCAGTCAAAAATAGCTTCATAACTTTTCCAACATAAATCCTTCTGCTCCCTGGGATGCAGATCCCCTGTGGGTGCTGGGCTGCACCTCCAGCCCAGGGCACTGCGGGACCCCATCCCTCACCTCCCTACAGCCCTGGAGGTGCCACCCAAGGCTGACACTGAAGGCGAAGGGACCACCAGCCTAGCCTTGGCTGAGGGGGGTTATAAACCTCCCTGAATGAGAAAGATGTGGAACAAAACAGAAAGCTGAAAGAGGGTAGATTGAGAATAAATATTGGTAAGAATTTTTTTACTATGAGTATGGTGAGGCAGTGGCCCAGGTTTCCCAGAGAAGCTGTGGATGCCCCATCCCTGGAGGCGTTCAAGGCCAGGCTGGATGAGACTTTGAGCAACCTGATCCAGGGGAAGGTGTCCCTGCCCATGGCAGGAGGGTTGGAACTCGATGATCTTTAAGGTCCCTTCCAGCCCAAACTATTCTATCACTCTATGACTAACTACTTGGTGATTACTGATCCTATTTCAAGTCTCTGTGGTATCTCCTGTAGTTAGCTAGATGAGAAATCCATCTGGCTTGCAGAATTAATTAGACTAAGGTTCGCTAATTTTACAGTGCAATACTGACTCTGAGGTTCACTCCTCAGAACATCCATCTCTTTCAGCTTTATTTGCATAATCCACCTTTTAAGAATTCAGGAGTTTGCACTGTTTCCACCAGAAGTGTTCCTTAAGACATATCACTCAAAAAAAGTATTTTGAGTTCAAATGAATGTTCATGGATCTTTGCAATTACCTCCTGGGTTATCAGTGTGTGAGAAGAGGACCTGGGCACCACATGATGGAGAGCTGGCCCAGGGTGTGAGCCCCCACACTGCCTGTCCCTTGCAGACCTCTCATTGCTCTCTTCACTCTTTGCCAATGGGCTGCAGTGCCTGGGCAGAGGAAGGCACATGCTGATTGCTCCTGCTGCCAGCCAAAATGCTGCTGTAGGTGAGATGCTGTGGGATGATCAGCAATCATCCTGAAGCTGGAGAAATCAGTGTGTGACCGCTGTTAAAAGGACTCAACAACTGCAATTGCACGGAGAGATGGATCTCCAGCATTGCCCAGGCTGTGTGAAGAGAGCAGTGAGTTCTGATGGAAAAGCTGTGTCAGTAAAAAGCAACAGGATGCAATTATTTCTGCCAAAGAGAATGAGGAGAAGAGGGGGACACAGGCACTGACTGTTAATGAACTCTTGGATATGATGGTTGCCTAGGTTTTCTCTTGATAGAAAGTGAGAACGGTCGTTGCCTTCCTTGCAGGGCAGAGATGCCCACAAGAGGAGTTGCCCATGGGACCAGCCATAGCAAAACACTTTGCTTCCCGTCATGTACTTGAAAGACTGGGTTGCAGCATGCTTGCTTCGGGTTCAGAATAATCATGGCTACTTCCACATACTTCCTCCTCACACAGTGCTAATTGTACTTCTGTAAGTTACTTTTGTAATTTAAGGGAGACTTAAATCACAGAATCACAGAATGGGTTGGGTTGGAAGGGACCTTAGCGATCATCGAGTTACAACCACCCTGCCATGGCAAGGACACCTCCCACTAGCCCAGGTTGTCCAAAGCATCATCCAACCTGGCCTTGAACCTCTCCAGGGATGGGGCATCCCTAGAAATAACCCAACCCAGCCGATGCCATCTAACTCATCCAGAAGCAGGGGTCCACCTATGGCCGCTATTTCTAAGTCCTCTCTGTGTGTCTGCACCAGCAAGCTAGCCCTGAGTCCAAGTGAAAGAAGGTGGCCACCAAAGGGTGAATGTTGCTCGAGATTCAACCCTTGCCATTGCAGTCCAAAAGTGGCAGCATCGGCCCAGTAATTGCTGCCTACGCTCCAACTACCTCTAGCGATGGCAAGCTTGTCACTGGAGTGCAGCACTAAGGAGAGCAGGCAACCTCCTCTTCCTGCCTTTCAGACCTGCCTGGGACTTGAGGCGAGGCTGGAGAAGGGCTCTGCCAGTGGCAGCGATGGTCATTGCTCCATCCCTCTGTCTCCTGAGCAGGCAAGTGACAGCGGAGATTTGAGCCTTGCTGGTGCGATTCCCCTGTTTCTTCTTCAGCTTTGGGGCACTTTGTAGCTGCGGGTGCAAGTCCTGGAGCATTGTCGAGAAGTGTTGAGCCCTTTGTGAGGTGCACAGACACCCCTGCCCTGTCTGAAGTGCTTCTGGGTGCAAGAGTGGGTGCCAAAGCCAACTGGACAAGCCTCCTTGGAGCAGGAGCATGGCAAGCAGTTGTGGCAAAGGAGATGCACAAGTAGGAGCTTGTCCAGTTTCCAATGTTGCCTCCAGTAAAAAGAAGGTCCAGAGAGGCAGGGGGAGTCAGCGTGCTAGAAACTTGGGAGAGCTGCAGTTGATGGGATGATTCTCTCAGCTTTCAACTCACAAGAGCTCCAAAGAAGAAAAAAGCATGCAAGACACAAAAAAGAAATAAGAAAGGAAAAACCCCAGTGAGACTGCTCTCATCATCAGCAAGTATTCCAAATCCTTGTGAGATGCCAAAACTGCTGCCTGAACTAGGTCCTCCCTCCCTCAGTACCCAATGGAGCCCTGCAAACCAATGTAGAACCACATTCTACATTCTACATTTATGATCTACTAGAACTTTCAAGTGAGCTAGAATGTGATCTAGAACTTTCAATTGAGCGAGAACGTGATCTAGAACCACCTCCCTGACAAAAAGCCCAACTCCAGAATTCATACCTTCTCTAACTGCACCACCACCCCAGCTCTACCAACAATTGTAAAGGACTGACTGCCTGTCAAAGGCCCTGATGATGGAATGTCTCAAACATCTTGGTTGGAAAAAGGCAACAGGCAATAATCGTGTTCCCTGCTGATACAAAGAAGCCAAGAACGCACCAAAGGCTTTACTCCCCTCACTAACCAAGGACAAACTTTTGCTTAACAAGGTCATCGCCCCAGCTCCAAGGCGCTAACAAAGAAAGTTCAGCCAAACTTAATCTAATACAGGGGCTGCACCACCACCCACCCAATTGCTTTAAAGGTTTCATGCCACTCTTCCCCCTCTCATTTAATAGGAGACACCCCTCTCATTTATTAAGGAAACACCCCTCTCCGCTTCCTATGCTCATTAAGGGGCCCAGCGTTTCCCATGCTCATTGGAGAAAGATAGGCGGAGACCCAGGAACGTTTGGCTATGAAAGGTGAATAAACAAAGAGAAGGCCTGCGCCCATCATCTGAGGACTCCCAGTGTGCTGACAGACTCCTCAAGGACAGATTCATCCCAGGATCCAAAGGGTGGTTTCTCACTCTCTGAAAACTTCTCTCTCTCTCTCTTCTCTCCTTTGCCTTTCTCTGTTCTCTTCAAGCATCTCTTCATCTCTCTCTCTCTGGCACATATGGGAACACCTGAGAAGTTTTATGCCAGCTCCTTTTGGGGCTTTTTCAGCAGGTTTGAAAATTTATTCAGCCAAGACTACTCGCTGGAGATGACACAGCTAAATTAGTTATCGATAGATCTACACCCTGTTTTAAAAAGCACAAGTGCATGTGCTTTCCTCTTGTAAGCAGGCGTGTTCATAATGGGCAAACATTTGCAGGAGATGAAAGCAGATACTAAGTCAAAGAGATTTTTCTTTAGTTATAATGCAGATGGGAATTAGAATAATGACTATGTCCTGGCACTTTGACAGGAGCCTGGGGAGAAAAACTGACAAATGCAGCACTGAAAAACAATGACAAAATACTTCTCATTTTCAGCCACATGCATATGCTGAGTTTAACTATGCAAATGGCCTTAGATACAAAGGTCTTACATGATAAATGAAAATAATTCCTGTACTCTTATTGTCCAAAACAAACAAAAAACACGTAGTGAGCAGTTCTGCTCTTTTCTTTATGCTAATGGTGTTTCTCAAATTCCCTAAGTACAACAGGTATTCATCTAAACTTGGGAAAAAAAAAAAAAAAAAAAAAAAAAAAAAAAAAAAAAAAAGGGGGGAGCGAAAAAAAGGGG
>NW_010115598.1:48225-79231 GCF_000699245.1 Pterocles gutturalis
AAAAAAAAAAAAAAAAAAAAAAAAAAAAGAAAAAACAAGCTGGTAGGCAGAATACAGGTAGGCAGAATACAGGTAATATCTTCATTTTCTAATAAATTTTCTTTCCTTTGAACATTGACACTTCTTTGTTTTCCTTTCCAAGATGTAGCTATAAACCAGTTTATCAGCTACAAATAAAATTTTCTTAAATTCACCAGGGGAGAATAATGAATTGGTTTTACAGGCCTATAAAACAACCTGAGTCTGTGGGCATTTGGAAATAATGGTGTCAATTAGGATCTGTAATGGATTCTGGGAGATATCATAAGAAGTGTGGCAGCAAACTCATTTTTTCCTTTCAAAATGATCACCTGCAATATGCAATAAACTGCCAGGATGTACTCATAAAAGAGCTGTTGCAGTATCCTCCCTAATATATATGCAAATATTTCATCACTTTGAAACTTTGAGGCACCTGAGAAAGCCGTTAGAAATTAAGATCAGCTTCCAGTTGCCATATAAATCAAAGCAACAGCTCTTCTCTAAATAAAGTACCTGCTTAGGGAAGTAAGCTATGTTGATTAAATGCTGATGTGAATTGCCTTCTCGACATCTTTGCAGTTGACGGGCAGAGCCTGGCTCTCACCCTTCTTTGCAAACGCCGTGAAGTCTGCCGTCCCGGGATGCTGCCGTCTGGCTGCAGGAAGGCTTGCTGCTTGTGCTAGAGCACCCTGTGTTGTTCTTGCCTTGGGACTATTACCTTTGTAAGGTGAGGACTTTTACAGTTTGGAGGACATTATGGTCTTCTCTGGTTACCGCCCCAAATGGAGTAGCCGTACTGATCTCCTGAGGCTTAACTGCTGCTACTGACTCAAAGCTTCAAAAAGCCTTTACCTGTTCCGGGGGAATCACAGAAGTTGAGAGGGGATGAAAATACCCTGGTTCAAACCCTTTCCCGTGAAAATCTTTAAAATCATAGACAGTGGCATGTTCTCTGCTTGGTAGAAACTGAAAAGCACAACAATAAGACTTTACCCTTCACAGCAGCAGGAGGCAGCAGGATGCCTACACACATTAGTGCGTTTCTGGAATAAAGCAGCCTGAAGGAAGTAATCATCATTTTTCAAAAGTTTACTTGGGTTGGAAAAAGAAAATACATATTACTCACTAGGACTGAATCATCACAACAAAATGATTACAAAGAAGATTGAGCAGAAAGTCAGGAAGGTCAAACGACATTAGTGCCCGCTGTGATACTGCAATGGGCAGCGTCCATTCAGGAGCAGGAGTTGTTCAAGTAGCAGCTTACTTTTTAGGGTCCATAAAGTATTCTTGCCCTCAGTGGATGGAGAAAATTATCATTTAATCTGTTCAGGAAGACTTTAAATAAGAAATTATTTGTTCAAAACCAGAAGGGGAAGCACAGAAAAATGGGATTTATTTTAATAGGTGGCAAGAACCAAAGGATACAGACAGTGTATCAAACTCTTTTTCACTTGGGCTCCTGTGTATGCATAGTTTTCTATGTATAATCAGCCTTTTCATCCATCTCTGACAGATGAATGTTGAAAACAGTATCTAGATTTACAGAAAGTCTGAATCTAGCACATCTTCTGAAAATTACTAGGGCTCTAGTTTGGCTCTATCTCTTTCACTACTGAAGATCTGACTAAATACTGATAGTTCTTCGATGTTACCTGCTGTGGTTTCTGGCCCTGCCCTCTGTTGATGCTGAAATGTTATTTCCATTGTAGTGGATCAGAACAATTAGGGTAATGGGAAGAAGTGGTTTGCATTAAAAAAAACCAAACAACAACAACAACAACAACAACAACAAAAAACCAACACCAAAAAAAACCCCCAAATAAGTGCCTGAACAAAAATCAAAAGATGGAAAAAATAACACTTTTTTCTACTGCAGGAAGCGCACAGATGAGGGAAATAACCTCAGAGGAAGCATAAAGACATATCATTTTCAGAGAAAAGAGGAAACATGCAATCTGCTGCATGATTTGGGGGTTTTTGTTTGAAAGACTGAGCAACCCTTCTTTTCAGCTGATGCCTAGGAATACAAATTGTCTACCGAATATCTGCAGCTGCAGTCTGTTCGGTTACTGACGCGGCTGCAGAATTTCACTGCTGTTTGCTTTGTACAGAAGAGTGAAGGGGGAAAGGTTCAAAGAAAGACAAAGACCACAGCAGCATTGCTAAGACCTGTGTGTTAAGCCTGTGGTTTTTAATGTTTCCCCTTTCCGTTTACCCTGCTCCTCATGGTTCCTCAGTAAGAGAAAGAGAAGTGGCAGCACAAGGGAGACTGGACAGCCTGGGCTTGGTCAGACCCATGTTCATTTTGAGACAATTATTATTTACTACTTGCAATACGGTAGGATCTAGAAGCCCTGGTCATGGCCCGAGATCATCTTTTTCAGGGGACAAACGCAGACTACGGCAGTGTAACCTTTTAAAGGACTAATGACTTATTGATTTTTTAAATAATGTCTGTAGTATGCAGAGTGTACTCCATCCTGCAGCAGATCACATTATAAATAACACACAAATGGTATACTGGAAACCAAACAGAATGCAAAGCACAGCCTTACCAAAAGCTAGAAAGCGTCATAGTGTGCAAAAAAGATCACATTGAGCCTCAAGATATGAAACTTACATGGCCCTCTGGGATTAGATATGACATGCATCTTTCACCTTCAATATCAGTGATTAGCAAGAGAAATAAAGGAAGTCATAGGAAGGTTATATACTGTCACATTGCTAAAGTTAGAGCTTTCTTTTGAGTCCATGTCATCCATAATTCACAACTGCTTGGAAACCAACACCACTTTTTTAAAAAAGTCAAACAAAACAATTACTACTATAACTATTGAATGTCTGAACATCAGTGTATTCTTAAAAACATATTGTTAGTTTATGGGATTGCTACTTATCTCAGAAAGGCAGTTCTGCTGGCAATTTGGCTATTAGGAGCTGCTGAAAAGAAATTAAATTCTGAGCTGAGCAGTAGTCGTCAAAAGAAAATAATCTGAAGGTATTAATTGATTCTGCACTGCAATGTGACTCTTCGAGCAGCTCTTTTTCATATCACTTCTTTAAAATTAGGAGTAAATTTCAGCTGGCAAAATGAATAGCTCACAAAGACTGCAAGATGGGTTTCCTGGGATTGTGGAGACTGCTCCAGTGTCAGGGATGAAGCCTGCCTCTTGCTTAGCAGGGGTTTGTATGGGCTCCTGGGTGCGAGGCCAGTGCCAACACCTTTAGGGCAACAAGCCACTGATGGTGCTGGGACATTGGGGAATATCCTGGGCTGCTGCTGCCAGCGTGCTCTGTCAGGGAAATAACTCCTCTGTACTTGAAATAAACTCTCGTGTTACATTCCTTCGTGGTTATATGCTTCCGTTGAAGTTAGAGGACACTCCCCATACTTGTGTGTGCAGTTTGCAGTTGTTCAATTGTGTGTGGTGTCTGCAATAACCTACACAAAATGCCCTATTACAGAACCCAGCCCCAGCAAATCTGTTGAATGGGGATTTCTGTTGAGCATAGCTAAATCTTTGCTTCATGCAACAAATGATTCTGCTTTATTTTACCCATCCTAAATAGACATATTTCACATGAGAAATTTCAAACTGCTCTAAGCAACAGCATCCTTCTGTTGCATGAAATACTTAGATATTTTCTCCTATGTTAACAGAGTGGAACAGGTAAAATGGCTGGATCTGGCTTATGAAAAGCTTATGACTGCACAGAAGATAATTGTAAATACGATGCTTCACTTTAAAAAAAATATTGACAGTGAATAAATGTTTTTTGTCAGCCTCTCCCACCCACATATCATATTTACATTTTTAAAGTGTTTTATAAATTAACCAAAAAACCCTCACCATATCACTGAAAAACAAGTCTGATAATTAAACCTATGAGAAATCAATCAGCCTGAATGTATAAACACCTTTGATGCTAATGCTAAATGTACCAAACATGCTTTTCAATTGAAAATAATAGTTTTATTCAAAGTGCAACTTCCTGTAAAGATATACTTTCTATGGAGAAAAAAGCATATTCTGATAAACCCTCAAAAACATTTTAGTTCACACTTTTTGACAGAGATGCTCCAGGGCTGCTTCTCACCAGTCCCACTGCTGACCTCCCCCTCCACTGCTGAGGTATAAATCCATTGGTTCAATTGGCTTTTTAAAACTGGTTTTCCTTCTCTTTGTCACTTTTTCTGCAGGTGTTTCTCCCTGGTATTATAAGGACTTCTGTTTATTTCCCTTTTGGATTTTAAACCAGCAGTTTGGAGCAATAACCCTATTATTTGCTCCACCGATTGGCTGCACGAAACTGTTACAGACATTTTATTCAGTAAAGGCAGCTGGCTAGGCAAAGGCAACATTAACTACTATCATAGCTATAAAAATAAAACAGAGTTTAAGATCATAACAGTAGTAATAACCTTGCCCTAATAGTAAAAAACAAAATAGGATCCATTATGGATTTTTTTTTTTTTATTGCCATCTGTCACAATTTCCATTTTGGATAATTCTGGAACAGTTTCATAGTCTCTTCACACTAAACAAGCTTGGAATAAAATGCAAGTCAGAAGGAAATGAGATAGCGTTAAATCAACTTGTCCTGGTAAGTGCAAACATTGGCATCATCATCTTGATTTATTCCTTCCTATCCTTTAGGACGGCGGCATATGGTCTCCATTGCAGTGAGAACGTATCAGTCGGGAAGCAGGGAAGAGCACGGAGGCACAGAGCATTTCTGTTTGAGTAATCTCCTTGAAACCAGAGCAAAACACAAGGGGTACAGAAAGTAAAGAATCTTACCTCTGTCAATGGGAATTTCTAAAGAGTTTTGGGTTATCCTTCCTATTACCTGTCTGTCGTATTTTCCTGATGTTTACTCGTCACCAGAGAAGACCTTTCTGGGGAAATCTCTGGCCTCTTGTCTCCCCCCATGCCACTGACCCCCTTGTCCAGGCTTTCCGTGGGGAGAAGGTGCTTCAGGCAGGAGGGCTCACTAACAGTTCTCCACAACTCATCAAAACTACTTCTAGTGTGACTGTGAAGGTCACGGCAGAAACTCAGAGATCTCCTGTGGGCAACTAGAGAAGGTACTCTGACAAGGTGATGAGGATAAGCAGAGGTATCAAAAAACTTTATGCCAGAAGAGACTTTATCTTCTAGAGCTCTGCATTTTATATGAGAGGGCTAGAAGAGATATGATAAAAAGACCGTGTTATCATACTATGAGAAACAATACTCTTTTGCTGTTCTAAATGTCAATACTGTTCATAAGAAGTAGGTGAAAAATAGTGAAAGGATTGTTACAAGCAGAAGTAATACACAGAGGAGTAAATATGATGTACTGGGAAGGATCCAGCCTAGCTTTGGCAAACGGTGAGTGAGAGCCTTGTGTCTACCCAAGTTTCGGAAAGGGGGGTTGACAACGTCACTGAGTAAATTGATATGAATAGTCTGGCCAGAGGAAGAGCAAAGACACAGCTTTCACAGCAGAAAGAGGTCCTCCTGGAGCTGACACGTTGTTCCAACCCCACTGCCCATCCCAGTGCTGAGACCCACCTGGCCGTGACTCTGGCTGCACCAAAAAAATCCCTGCTCTGTGAAGCAGTCTGGATCACACCAAGGACTGACTCGTCCTCTTCATTATCTACTGCTTCATCAGTCTTTGGACCACCTGGAAAATAGATTTGCCATGCTTTTAAGGCTTGCTGTCCAGGTCAGCAGTATAAGTGTTAAGCAGCACACAGCCAAAATTTCTGACAGTGCTCTGGCTGCCCGCTGGGAAGACCCGAAGAAATGCTGCGGCCAGTGAGGGCTCCTGGCTTGTAATTAAAGAGCCATATCAACGCTGACCCCACTAAAGCCAAGGCCACAGTATAAACTTCTGCCATCAAATCTATATCCATTAGGAGTATGCAAAGCTGCGGTCTGTGATTTACAGCTGCACCAGCTGAAGAGCCCTGCGTGGATGGGATTGTACTCTCTCTATACATATATATATTTATATATCAGTTTGAGTTCATTTTGGTTTACACCTCCAAAAGAGACAAGCTGCTGTGGGAAAAGCATTGCTGGAATAATCTAACTATAGATACCATCAGTTTTTTTCAGTAGCATGCTATGTAATTCTATCTGTTCTGCAACTATTTTTTGGGGGTGTAGGTACAGAAAGGTTGTCAAAGAAGGGGTAAATAGTCCTTAGGAATCCTGAAAAATATTAAGCTAAAGGCTGTTAGTGTTAATACTTACTACCAGATTAAAGTGTCCTCATCTGGATAGGTCCATGCAATATTTTTTTATTTCCATTGAAATTATTTTAACATTACAAGGTTTGTTCATATGAAACTATTTTAAAACCCAGTATTGTTTAGTTGCTAACAAACTAAGTTATAATGAGTGTCTATTTACAAATTTTTACATCTACTTCTCATTCACTATTTCACCAGTTCTTCTTTCCCAAAGAAAGGGATTCACATACTCTAACTGTAGAAAATTTCCTTCACTTAATATTTTTATTTTATAACAAAATAAATCTGGAATTAGAGAATTTATTATCAGCAGGACAAGTTTTCAAGTAACACTAAATGCAGGAGCGAAACAGAATGTTTGGGCAGAGGTCTCTGAAACAAAGTAAAGCAGCTGCTGGCCTGTCTGTATAAAACATCCTACAAATGCATAAATGTGTGACATATGTTCACTGGAACATTTTTGACATGATTCTGGCTCAACATACTGTATATATCTTTCCCTAGATGCTATATATAAACTCTTGTTTAATAGTCACAGAATTGTGTATCGTTTCCCAAAAGCATAAATTAAAGAGACAATATTTCTCTGTCATTAAATGTTTGCATCCTAAAATAAAAATCAAGGTTAAAACAATTTCCCAACTGACACACTAAAAATAAAACATCACAGAAAATATACAAACATGTATGTTTTAAAAGGCAATTAAATGTTATATGTTGCAGGGGCAGAAGAGAATTAACCACTTTTGTAGCAACTGAGACAACTTGGTGCTCAGTTTTCAGCAGCTGTAGAAGTTGAGGGAAACCTGGCTGTTATTTCTCTTAAATGATTAATCGAGCAGCATTGCCAGCATTACATCTAGTACACAACGCTTGCTGAAGAAGGTTTGAAATTCACTTCCTCCTGCAGCAAAACTATATCATTTAATAATTTATCCCCTTCCTTCCAAGCTGCAGTTTGCCTGTTCAAAACAGAAAAATGCTCTCCAGAGCCAGGCACTACCACCTGGCAACCTCCCTCTTCCCAAGATGTTGACTGACTCACAGCCATCCTCAAAGAAACCCAAAGAAATCCCTGAAGTGTGACGCACCCTGCAAGTAGCCAGCAGTCCAAGGGGCAGGGTGGGAGTTGGGGTAGAGGACAGGAATTTGGACAGGATCCCAATAACCTGGGGCAGAGCACGCTAGCAAAGCTTTTCCGAGGTGTGCACCCCGTGCTTGGCAGAGGGGGCCAGCAATGCTTACATCTGTCACAGGGACAGACCCAGCTCATATTGTCACCTCTAGCTCATGGGAGGAAAGGGCTGGCGGGCAGCAGGGGTTGCTTGGTGGCAGGATGTGGGGTCCCACCAGCTCCCTGCCCTATGCCAGGGGACGGTGACACAACCCTTATCTGATGGCTACGCCTGGCTGGGTCCAAAGAGCTGCTGCTCCGAGGTCTTCTGGCAATACTTGTCCCTGGACGGGACCGGGGGCTCCATCCATCCTGCAATGTGCTCCTACTCTGCCATGGCCATTGGTTTGGGACTCAGCCTGCCCGCCACTTACCCCTGACAGGGGATAACTAATGTGCTATTTACATAGGGGAGAAAGTGTTTGCATGTGATGTGCCACATTTTATTTGTTTACCTTTCCAGACTCAGGCTGAGATTTAAGAGTCCATTTTGCTTGGCACTAGGAAGCCTTGTCAGAAAAGTAGCAGATGTATAGCATGGGCCTTCAGAGGAAAGACATGTAAATTTTGCTTGGCATTTTTTATTTTCTAAAGATCTTAATGTTTTACAAAGCAGTGTTTCATACTATTAATTTTTATATGAGTCATACTATTAATTTTTGTATGATCACATACTGGTGAATAAGCATATATCTAGGGTTTTTTTTTTCCAAATTTACTGTAATTTATCAAGTATAATATTATTTTAGTCAGGAGCAAAGCCTCTTCAGTAAACCATTGTCATCAATAAATTGAATCCATGTTTCCAAGTCTGATTTGAGAAACTGTAGTTCCCATTGCATTTTCACGGCTGCATTGATATAAATCCCACTTGCAGAAACGGTGGCACAAATGAGACCCAGCAGGTATGTCTGGATCCATCCTGTGGGTTTGGTTTTTGCATTTACTCCCAAGCTGTGGCTGAGACACGGGAGAGTGACATTTGCCGCAGCGAGAAGCACCCAGAAGCATCAGCACCTTCATTCACCTGAGCAAAAATATAGCATTGACTAGATGGAAACAAAGAAATGAAACCCTTAATTCAAACAATAACTGGCTTTTTCAATCAGGCCACACAGTTACTTTTGTGATTTAATTTGATACAGTTGCAAAGTTCTCCTGTCACTTATTGCTTGTGGAACATTTGAAAATGCACAGAACGAGAAAGATAGCTTGCAGCTAGTAGAAATACAGTTCTGTTCTGTATTAGTAGAGGATGTATGTGTCATTCAGTGCCAATGGAAAATTTTAGATCTTTTCCTTTTATGTGTGTTGTTAAGAAAGGTCAGACAAGAGGCATTCTTCACAAAGGCTCATCAACTCGTACTGCCATGAAAAGCAAGATGACAGCAATTAAACCAGGTTGATGCTGTAACTCCCCTTCTGCTCCCTGTATGAACAGCCAGCAAAGTCATTCCTGGACACGAGGTGTTACAGAAGGCAAATCTGGAGAAGTACAGCTACACCAGAAATGTTTTGTTTAAGAAAATGAAACAAAGGGAATGAGCAAACAAACAAAATTAAATTAAAACAAACAAAATGAGAAAGCCCTCCCAAAATAAGAAAGCAACATTACTCAGAAAGTCACTTTCAGCCACTTTGGAAAGAACCAGAACAAAGGAGAAATCCTCTGACAACCTCATTTGGATTCTTGACATTTATTTGAGAGCAGGATCTACGCTGATCAGTAACATTGCTATATAGCAGCCTCCAGACAAACTGCAGCCCTCATTGTTCTCAGTGAAGCAGGAAGAGTTGATGGCAATTTCTGCCCATTCATAGAAAATAATGTAGTTGGAATTTATTTTTTTCCTTAAGAATTTGAGAATCCATTCTTTTCCTTAAGAATAAGCTTTCTTCACAGCAGAGGATTTGCTATATGCTGGAAGCAGCTGTAATTTAATTTCTCAGTTTCCATAATATTTTGAATTGTATGTATTTTGCTATATAGTTGGCTATTAAGAGTAAAAAGTAACTAAAATCTCTCAGTGTGAGCAGAGGGCTAAAACTGATAAGACAACAGATATTCTAAACTCAGTTATGGGGAAAAAGGAGTAGGCAGGGGGTCAAGGAAAGAGGTAAAGGATGTGTGGTCTCTACTGTGTTGTAAAAGGAACATGATCAATTCTGATTTTCGAAGATTGCCTAAATATCTTTTAAGAGTTTTCTATTCTTTTCTTAAGGTTTCTTTTTTATAGAAAACCTCTTTCCTTTTAAGGACAAGGGCTTGTTGCAGAAATTACAGAGTGAAAGCCAATAGCCCCTGTTACATAGCAGATCACATTCTGTGATCATAATGGTCCTTTCTGCTACTAAAATAAAGCAGCTAAATATTCTCAGATTTAGCAAGCAGTTCACGAAGCACTTTGACAGCCTCATGGAGCAAAATCTGTAATTAAGATTGTCTGATATTATCTTCTCAGGAACAGACGGTGATATGGCCACATCTCCGCTGAGAGGTGAGAGTGCGTATCGCACAAATCGGTGTTAATGAGGGTCCTTGGGCTTCCTTCGCTCTTTGCCTTCTCAGTCCCCAGCATTTCTCCTTCTCATCCAGAAATCATCCCTGAAAAATTCAAGGTCAAGGGGAACTATGTCCTAATTGAAAACAAAACCTCATTGAGTAAGAGGATCACTACATTTCACTCAATTAGAGTCTATGTTTGACACTGTGAGCCATAATTTATCTGGGAAAAAATGCGCCTGTAGTTATAGAGCAGCCCTTCAAACTGACCTACATCCTTGGGGAATGAATTTTGTTCTTGCATTCCTTTGAATCTGTATCTACTGAACGTTGCTGATGGCCTGAAGGAGAGGTTTGGGAATTGTAGCTCTTTTCATTTGTCTCATTGCTCTCTGCCATAAATATTGTTGCCTATGTGATGGCTGTGAGGCCACTAGCTGAACAGATCAGAACACAACAGCCACTATTAATGAAGCTAACTTCTCAGCATCTGTGGGCCATAAGGTCAATTTAACAGTAAAAAGAAGATCAGCAAAACATTCCATAATACCTAAATATAGATTTGCTATTTGAGTTTGGTTCCTTGTCAAAGCCCTGCTTTGTTAAGTCACCACTTAATCCTTTGACTGATGGAGGTCTTCAGGACCTCTTCTGAAGTTATTACTTTCTCTTGTCCCAATCTTTAAAGTATTTAACACCCCTAAATCTCTAAAAAGCATACTTACGATATCTGCTGATTTTCTGAAAATATTCTGTCTCTGTGGTTGGTTGGAACTGAACACCTTTGGGCATCTGGCTTTTGTAACAGCAGTTCTCTCAGTCACAGAGGGACACTCGTGCCTGACATCGGCTTACAGGGCATGCGGCAACACCTCTAGAAGATGAGCCCCGTGGTGCCTGAGGGATGTCGCCTAGGCCACCGGTACAGAAGCTGAATATATAGGTGTTCCTTCGTAGCAGCTGAATTAAAGGCACTTCACCAGCTGAATGGTGACAATGTGTCAACAGAAGTTTCAGGACCAGCGCAGAAGAAAATTTCATCCTCCAGCTCCCGGTAAATGGCAAAATGAGTGTACATGGTCACCGTGTAGCCCTATGAAGGGCTACATTTTTTCTTTGTAAAGAAATTTTAGAGAGTCTTCAATGTCTTGAAAAGTGCAGTTATGTCTTAGAAAAACTACAACTTGAATGCATTCAGGAACAGTCACATTTGTAAGTTTTTTGCTAATATAAAACTCGTCACAACCACATACATTTCCAGTATGGAACAAAGATCAGAGGCTAAGGTTATGTTTAGATGGCAGAGAGTAAAAGAAGTTTAACCATTTCTGAACTTGCCACACGTATGGCACGAAGGATTACAAAGCCATTTGCCACATCACTGTTTTGATTTCCTTCTCCCATTTATTGTTTCTGTTTTGTTTTTTTTTTTTCCCTGCACTGCTTTTTTTTAGATGAGGGTGATATTTTGCCATTTAACCTACACATTATTCCCCTTGATGTCCTACTTATCAGGAAGGGACGGTGTATTTAAGAGTTAAACATCTGAGATAACTGTTGCTCACATATCCTTCCTGTGTGTTGGCTACCTCCACACCCACATACCATTTTCCCCTTCCCTGTACCTTTTCCCCTCCCTCTTCTTCTCTCCCCAGTTTTCCTGTTTGATTCCCTCTATTGTCCCATTTACCCCTTCTCTCTGACTCACTCTCAGACTTCTTTGTGTCAGTGACTAGTGAAAAATCATTTGCTCCTCACACCGTCACCTTCACAGAGCCCTGCGCCCTTAGTGTCCACTTGGAGGAAAAAGAGACTTTTGGTGTCAGAAGCTGCCAAGCCACCATAACCAAACCAGCCCTCAGCCCATACATCCACTGCCTTGTAGCAGAAGCAGATTCAGGCTTATATTTTAATTAAGTGCTTTACTTTGGAGAATTTGAAGTTTTGCTGGACTCAGACTTCTGGGAGGGCAAGAAGCTTTGGATCAGCAGGGAGAATCTCACAAAGCATCTTCACGCAACCTCATTGTGCTACTTAGGTCTGGCGGCAGCCACTGGGAATTATCTCCACGTCCTCTAGCTATTATGGTGGTTCTTTCTTCACTGAGTGGTAGAGAATAGATAGCTGTAATTTCTACATCAACAGATCTGAGGATTTAAGTCATGGAGCTCAAATCAAGGGATTAATTGTTTCATTCTAGTATTTTTAGCAAAAATATAGACATCTATAGCCACAGTAAGATACTAAGTGTCCTTGTGCTTGATAAATGTGCTCCTTCAAAAAGAAAGACAAAAAACTCTAAGCTTGGAAAAAGGAAATGTTTCCCTTAAATACAGTATCACCACACTTGTGTGCCTTTCACTTTTGAATGAGTAAATGTTGCAGTGTCCCTAGGCAATGTGAACAAGCTGCACGCTCTCGATAGAAATAAAACTAGCTAATGTCCAGTAAAGAGAAAGAAACCCCAATAGGGGACACACTGCCACAAGTGGTCTCTCTGCTCCACCAGCCTGTAGGTCCCTCCTGGGATTCAGTCACAAAAGGCAAAAAGGTCAGTGGCTGGTTTGCGTGAATCCTTAAGGTCTAGACATGAAGCTCATAAGCCTACCACTAAAAACAAAAGTCCAAAGATTCCCTGTTTTCTTTTTCTGCCTATGAGTTTGCTGTGGTCTTTTGGAAAAGAGACACAAAAGACACGTGGCTCCTCAAGGAGACCTGCTCCCCATGAGGTTTTAGTAGTCTACTAGAGAGTTCAACCCCCTACTGCGCTGCCTGACAGAGGTTGCCCGAGGTTGAGTGTCAGGTGAAATGCTCACCATAGGATGAACAGAAGATAAATGTGCTCTATCACTTCATCATGTTTATTGATCACATTCAGGCTGTGCTAGCTTGAAGACAAATAGCCCAAATATCTGAGACAAGAACAATCTTTGTATGTCTCTTGTATATTTGAATATAGATTTGGAAACTTCATATATATAATGAAAATTTACACAGGTTGGACAGTATTATTCCTAGTCTTGTGGATTGCACTCGTACTGTAAACAGCTGCCTCCTTTGTTGCATCTTTGAGAGTAAATCACAAAACGCTTGAGATTATTGCATGTTTTAACAATCCTCTATTCCTATTGTATGGCTGGGAGGGACTTCCTACATTTCATGTAATCAACATGCAAATTTGAGAGCTTCCCATAAAATCCTGCAGTAAACAGGATACTTTGCTCCAAACAGATTTCATCCAGTAACAATTAACTATAAATTCAGCTAGCATCAACAGACTCTTATTTTCCGTCATGTTCCTCTAACATAATTTTCCTGGTGTAGAACAACAGGAGAAAATTGCTGCTATTTGTCCCCAGATTGAAGTATCTAAAGTAAAGCTAAAGACACTGTCTACCAATAATGACAGTACTCTGGGAGTCAACTACATTCTTTTTCTTTGTAAATGTAAAGTAGTAAATGGAATTGCAATTGGAATCAATTGGGTTCAGTAAGTGTAGTTCACAGGTATTGCAGAAAACTGAAATGGGGATAGGTCAATTAGAAGTTTATTACTTGAGATAAAAAGCAATTTCACTGAAGCTATGTTTACTGAAGTGTACTAATAGAGTATAGATAATACAGACTTTTAGCATGTTATTTAAAAATTTGTCCAAAAGATTCACTCTCCCACTATGTTAGAAAGGAAAAAAAAAAATTAAAGGGGAATTTACAATTTTACACATGTTGAAATTTCTACCTGCTAGTTTTCAATACTGAAGATAAGAATAATGACACGACAAGGAAGCCATAAAACAGTAAAAAAAACCCAAAACCTCTTCACCAACAGATAAAATGCTGTATAAGGATAGGACATGACAATGAGTCTTTCTAGGAATTTTCACAATGAAGATTAAAAATAGATACTGTCCTGATTCATAAGCTGCTCTTTCAAGAGAAAAAAAATATTAGAAACATGCTTTTTAGCTTCTCAGTAGTCTTATCAAGGGGTAAAGGAGCAAACAAAGTAGATGCTCAAAGACAAATGTCAACAGTAACTTGGGCACCAAACCAGCGCCACAATAAATGGTTTGAGACTGGGATCAACAGTTGTCAGAACAATAAGAAGGTGACAAAATGGTTTTGTTCATTTTAAAGGGAACCTAAACATCTTAATGTTGACAGCTGACAGTGAAAACACCGCTGAAAATTGAGTGTGAGACAGAGGTTTTCTCCATAGCCACAGGATGTCCTTGGAAGAGAGTCTGCATCTCAATGAGCTAGATGCCACTCACAGGACATTAGAAAGAAATTAGTTAGGGTTGAATGTAGTTATAAAGTCAGGGTAGTTCCTAGTCTGAGATCCATCGTTCTGGTTAGGAACCACATCATTCATACTGAGGAAAAATTAGCTTGCTTACAAATGCACATCAGACCATTTCCAGACCGAACAAGATGCTTCTCTCCACCTTTCTTCTTCCTCCTGCTGTTTCTTTTTGTTTCAAGCACAGCTATAATGACTCAAATCTCATCTCAGCTGCTTTTCTGAGGACAGCTAATGAGCTGGGGCGGGACAGGAAAAAAACACAGTAGAAACAGGGTCATGGAGAGGTTAAACTTCATGAATTTATTCATTGGGATTCAGCTCACGCCCGCCTGAAATGAGATGTCATCATTAAAATTGTGGATGACACTGTTGCACAATGATGCTTAGTGACAAGCTGCTAGAAAGACATGAAAGAAATAGTTTTCATTTAGACTTTAATACATCACTGTCATAAGAAAACAAGCCCAAATTGGACAAACAATGTCAGGAAAGCCCTGAAAACAATTGATCTGTGTAAGATGTTTGTAAAGGAGAAATGCTCCAATTTCATTTAAAAATAAAAAGCAAACATCTCAGCATTCTTTTCTTTCCTTCTTTTCTGTAATTAGCGTCTGTGACATGTGAACAGCATGAGTATCTAGGAAATAAAAATATTGTTTCTTTCATCCCAGTACTCTTAATATAGCAGAAATGTTGGCCAAGTGTTTATTAAGAGGAGCAAATTAATTTATTGAAAAGGAGAAAAAGAAGAGTTACAATCAATTGTGATGGAGTCTGAAAGATACAGGCTAACTGGAGGGGTGACCCAGAGTGGAGATAGCCCATTTCAGGGCACAGGCTTGCTGTGGTGGAAGGTGACTCAAATTGCCATCCTTTTCCCTGACCCCAGGCAGAAACCAGCCCTACTTGGGTCAGTCCTGACAGGTGCTATTCTGGTTTCCTCATAAGGGCTCCTCTCCCAAAAAACCTATTTTGGTGTATTATTATCCTTTACTATTAGATGGTTTCCAAGTGGCTAAATGAAGTCGTCCTTGCTGTAACCTTGCTGAGACCATTGCTTCATGCCTTATTCACAATAAACCCTTTCTTTGCCCTCTTTGTATTTAAAAACTGTCATCTTGTCCCACCTTCAGTTTTCTGTCCCTTTACCTTACTACGGCTCTTCTCTCAGGCACATTTTGGGCTCCCGTTCCCCTCTGGATTCCCTCTTGGTTCCCATCTATCTCAAAGCCACTGCTGGGGGCAAAGCTGTTTCTAGTAGAGATCTTGCCAGAGGTTAGGAAAAATTACCTGTCCATAGCCTATACCCCTATTTTTGCAACCAAGGATGGCATTTGCACCTTGTGAAACAAAATGCCATTAACCTTCTGATTCACCATCAAACACGACCCATTTCTGCAGAGCTGCTGCCCGCCAGCTTGCTCCTGCCTCGCATTGGCACAAGTTGGTGCTGGCTTGCTTAAGTGGGTTAACCCTTAACCCTGTTGAATACTCCCTTATTTGTTGAAAACAATACCTGCACTTCGGGAAGAACATTTTGGATTTTAATCCCATCTCTTCAAGCACCTCCAGCCCTTCCTAGCTCAGTACAGTCTGCAGCGCTAATAAACCTACTCGCTATTCATACATGCAGCTTATTATAACTGGATGTCTCAGTTATGAATGGTATTTTTCCAACTGTCCTTGAAGGCTGCCTTTTTTTAGAGAATTTATGGGACTCTGAAGCTAACCGGGTTGCCCACAGAAAGGCTGCTGGCTCATCAGTGAGATTTACAACCTGCTAACTGCTCCGTAATAGGGTAAATACAGAGCTGCTGCGTGTTGGGGAGTCCGCCACTGAAGAAAACTGACAGCAGCTTCTCTTCCTCTCCCAAGCCCCTTTTCTCTTGATGTGAAAAGTAACCCAACTCGGTCTGTGATTTAGAAAGAGAGTTAAGTTTTAATAAACTGGAGTTTTTCCATTTTAAGATAAAGTTTGAGCTCCTAGTGCTACCCCTTAAATGTAGCTGGTGAGATTAAAGGAAGTTGGGTCTGAATAAATACTGTGAATGCTAAACAGGATTTCTATCAAACAATAACCAAATGTTCTAAGAAGAAGAAAGACGGCTCACTGATTATTCTCCAGTGCTGTATAATTACCATCCACTTTATCATAACTCTCCAATTCGGAACAACCTTGATTTTACAACTGAGAAAACAATATATAGAAGAAGACAAAGTCCCATGAGTTACTGATTTTATTGGCAGGGAAGGGAAGCATGCACATGTCCAGTAGATAAACTAACCTGTAAATTAATTGTGATGGAATTGATATTTCCTGGAAAAAAAATCCTTATCATTTTCTTGCAGAACTTACAGCAATGCTCTACATTGGTGATGTCTCTGCTCCCATTTTGCATTGCTCTGGAATAGATTGGCTATCTGCACAGCCCTTGTCACCACATTTCATTGTGTCACAGCATTTTTGTAATCCTAAACTTGTGAGGACATTCCCGTACACCTGGATCCTTTCTCTTCTAATCAGCTACCCAGGGAAAGCTGCAGCCTGTAAACAAATTCTTCTTTTCTCTTCTTGGAGTCAAAACATAAATCTTGATATGACAAAAAACCCCCCACATTTATCTGCAATGTTAGCTACTAAGTAGTAATACATCTGAATACAAGAAACTTTTTATTCAGAGCCCACATTAGCAGAGTCCCAACACTGAGAAGTGCAATGTACCTGAAGGATCACTCCAGCCTTTGGAAAAAACACCTCACAAATTCAAAAGAAGCTAGTCCTTTCTCATCCCACCACATTTACTGACTGTAACTGCATGACCTTATGTAAGACAGCCACAAAATGCAGGTTCTTTTAGTATTGTGCCTTAGGTGACTTTTTCAGACTACTGTACTAGCTGGGTTGTTTTTTTTTTTTTTTTTGGACTCGAGTAAACAGATCAAAAAGATTGGTTCGGGGTGGCAGAAGTCAAAACTGACTGGAAAAATATCACACAAATGGAACTGCAAACACAGATCTTAGTAAAAACCTGGAGGAAAATGCCAACCAGAATTACACATTACCCTGAAAAGAGTAAAGCAAATATTTTTTGCTAGAGCTAAAGAAATACCTATTCTGGGTCTACAAGAATATGGTGTGTGTTATATTCCAAGTGTCCTTAGTTCACTCGCTTTGTGACTGAACTTAAGACATTCAATGTGCCATTTGTTCCATGCAAGTGGACAAGGCAAGCAACAGAGATATGTTGGTTGTGACAAATTCGTACATTCGTTTGCAATTGATGTCAAGTATTACTTGGAGGCTGAGGTGGTTGGAGATGGAACAGCAAAGATTTTCCAAGTAAATAGCAAAAACTTGGACATATAAGCGTGCAAAAGCTCCATTGGAAGGTGGGAGTAGTGGACAAACTGCTATCCAAAATATTGAGAGCAGCTAGGGCAAGGAAAAGGTCATGTGTCAAAGAAGAAAATTTGGGAGAAAGTTAAGGCTGAGATTCTCCTGGAAGACCTAGTTCTGCCAAGGGCACTGTTTGAAGTGGGTAGCCTGTAAGTAGTGCTTGGAGTGAGGTACAGAAATGTCATAAAATCACTTCTCTATTTTGAATAATTGCACTTTTCCCACAAAAATGATGATGTTTTTAGTGCAGCAGGAGCTCCTATATGCCAAACCAGAGCAAGCCAAAATCAGCAAAAGTCCATATGCTGCTTCCTCTGAGAAAGGCAAGAAACAGCTTTTCCTAACCTCATTGCCATCGCCCGGTCTCTTTGAAAGCATTTCTTGTTTCTTTTGCACTTCAAAACCTGTTATAATTTCAGGGACAGAACGAAGGTAGCTGTGGTGTGTGGCCATGGTGTGATTCCAAGGTGCTACTTTTTTTTCAGCTGCTTGATTGTTCAGTCCTTTGCTGCCATACATCAATATTCGGTGCAGAACATGTACATCAATTGTTAAGTGTTTCACAACGATGCCTTTCACACACTGGTAGAAATTACATCAGCGCTAAAACTCCTGACCCAAATCCGTAATTTCAATCTGAG
The DNA here is from genome assembly GCF_000699245.1 of Pterocles gutturalis. Classification (NCBI taxonomy): domain Eukaryota; kingdom Metazoa; phylum Chordata; class Aves; order Pterocliformes; family Pteroclidae; genus Pterocles; species Pterocles gutturalis. The sequence continues at coordinate 66,518 of NW_010115598.1, forward strand.
GTTCCTCCAAGAGGAAGAATGTTTGCATGATAAAGATATGTCTGACCTCAGATCTTAACCTGGGGAGGCAAGAATCAGAAGAGAGGGCTCTGGGAAAACCAGAACTAGCTTATATTCTAATTTCTGAAAACAGCTCACTCTGTGACCCACGGGAGTTCTTTTTTCCCTGCGTGCCTTACTTTTTCCATGTAAACAGAGGTAATAAGGTTTACCCTCACAAAGCTAATTTGAAGTCTATCACCAAAGGCAGCTATAGACATTTATAACGCCCTGGGAAAGTTTGTGTTTTGTTTCCTAGAGAATAACCAGGATATGCAGCTTCTACATAGCTTTGAGATGTTTACGTGTGGCTGTCCAAACCAACCCATTGCTAATACAAATCTCACGAGGTCTCTGGGAACCTCCATATATTTATTGTCCTTTTGTGGGCACTATAAGCTGCAAATACAGGAAGAAACTGCTATTTGGAACTCCTGACACTGTTTCTCTGTTACAGCCAATTTCTACACCGGTTGCCCTCTTGGGAATGAGGAGGGAAAGGGAAGTCCGAGCAAAGACACTTTGCAGCCCTGCTATGTCTCTCTGGGAACTGAGGCCTTTGGGGAAGACCCTTCCCTCCATGCCCAGCTCTGCTAAAGGGAACCCAGAGACCCTTGTAGGCTGCACAGTGCCTCTTCATGATGCCACCTGGGTGCACGCTTGCTGTCACCACCACCCTTCAGCTTGGTCTTGCTCTCTACTGAGTGAATGTGACATTTTTATCTCAAAAGAAATTCCACCAACCCTCCAAAAATCCAAAATAACCCCAACAAGCATCTTTATCCAGGGGAATCACCTAGCAGAGAATTGGGCTGATGTCTGTGGCAGCCCCTTGTGGGTTGGCTGCTAGTGGCGGTTCCTTTCCCAGCTGCAGCAGTGTGGTGGTACAGCTAGCCCTGTCTGAGTCACTAACCCCAGGCTGGATATACAGGATGCAAACCCTTCATTACATGAACTTTGTCAGCTAGAGACATGGTCTTTCTTCTTTCCTGAACTTTGAAGTGGTTTTGCGGTTGTACAGAAACTCTTTAGTCAGCACAGCTTCCCTGCCAGGCAGCAAAGTAGTTACTGGGATCAAGGATGGAGTGGGAAGAAAGAGAGAAAATGCACTTTTGCTTTCATTTGAAAATTGTGTGTTCGTCAGCTTGTATTCCTGCAAGGTGGGAAGCACTTCAAAATGCAATTAGAAGAGCCACGGACTTCAGCGGTTCCCGTTTTGAACCCCAAGTGCTGCACTGACCCCAGTGCCATTGCCGTCAGGCAGAGCCCAGCCAGGCAGCCGCGGCTGGGGACACAGGCTGCCAGCTCACGCAGCAGAGGCAGCTCCTCCATTGCCTGCCCTCTTCTCTGCAACAGAAGCGATCCCACAGTCCCATTTCCCTGGCCTTAAAACTGGTTCTGCCTGTGGAAGTCACCTCTTTCTACATCTCACTAAATTATGAAGCCCACTGCTGTTGTCAGGGCTATCTGACAACACAAGCAAATAGGACAGACTCTGTAAAGGTTTTTCTACACAGTCACAAGGCATATGCAGATTAGGACAAAGTAACAAAGCCTCCCTGGAAAAACATTTTACTAACCCTAAACACCCGTTGAGTTTAGAGCCATTATTTCAGGGGATCCATTTCATATACCTCCTTACTCAGCCTCAACCTTTTGTCTACCTCTTACGTTGAGATGGATTCCCTCTTTATAAATTTGCAGTACCTTTCATCAAACAGAGCACAGTCACTTCAAGCCCCTACAAGGAACTCAGACCTTGGTTGCTGGGGAGAAAAAAAAAAGAAAATAAAAATGGAAAATCTCTCTTGGGTAGACACATTGAGTAATACAGATGCATTTGAATATGTGGTCCTTCAGGCTTGTAACTCTTGATCTCAAGCCCTAGTTCACTTTTGTAAGCGTTTGTAAAAAGTTTGGTCTGGCAAGAAGAGAGAAAAAAATATGTGGAAAGCAATACAGCTGCCCAGTCAAAATACTGCTCACTGAGCAAGATGGAGCTTTTAATCTGAGGTAAGCCTCCCTTTTCCTGGCTCTTCATCTAAACATCAGGTACCACCTCTATCTATAAAATTAGTATTTATTTGTATTATTGTATGACATAAGAATTGATTCATGGGCAGAACTGCCATGTAGTTCCTTAGCAAATACACACAGAACCAGAGCTGGTTGTTGCTGCACAGAGCTGGTCTTAAAGGCTCAGAGAAAAAAGATCAAAAAGCATAAACTTTGTTCCAGATCTAACTCTCTTTTAACTCAGTTATTTCTCTTTCTTGTTTTATGTAGCTGATTAGTTGGTGTTTCTGCCACACTATAATCAGTGATTTGATGTAGATTTATATATGAGAAAGCTGTACTTCACCTTTGCATGGTCTACGTGTATGAAAGCTGTGAGTAGATTTATTTACCTGCAGAAGACCACATTGGTCTAACAAGTACACACCGATAAGAAAGTAATTCATTTCATTTTCAGGACAGTCAGATTTTTGCACATCATTTTTTTTTTTCCTTCTTGGTTTGACTTTTCTCTTTTTTATTTTTCTTTCCTCCCTTGGTTCATTAGTCTTACCCTCTCCCTCCTCACTCCTTGTCCTTCTCCAGAACACGCTGTCCTCTCAGGTTTTCCTATTTGATGGCTGAAATATAACAGGGAGCAGCCGCTTTTACTGCTACTTCTGACAGCACAAGTATAAGTGAAAGGGTGATGAGGCTTCAAATAACAGCCATGAGTGTCTGTAAGTTGATCTTATTTTTTTTTTTTTCCATTTCTCTTCATTTGGAATTAAAGAGAAATCAAACAGCGCAGTACCCTCCCTGTGTAACAGCCACGAGTGTCTGTAAGTTGATCTTTTTTAATTTTTTTTTTTCCATTTCTCTTCATTTGGAATTAAAGAGAAATCAAACAGCCCAGTACCCTCCCTGTGATACGCTGAGTCCCATGCTGAGCAAGGGCCCAAGGCTGCCGGCATGCAAGGGTGCGTCTCTTATTGTGGAGCTGCACATGCAGTGCCATGCCCTGGGGATGGGATAGGACCTGGCCAGGGTCCCCCCCCCGTCCAAGCAGGGGGAGGTCTGCTGCTGTCTCATTGCCACCTTCCCAGCAGCTGTGGTACCATCTGGTTCACATTGCCCTCTTCTTTAGAGTTATAAATAAAACCCCTGCTGAAAAGCAGATAGGAGTCACAACTAGGTTTTCAATGCCGGAGGCTGGTAGGTATGACGGGCTGCTGTGCTGTTCGATATCTGTGGGTCCTCTCCATGGGGTTCAGTCCTTCAGAAACAGACTGCTCCAGTGTAGGTCCCCCACACTAGCTCCAAAACTTTAAGCCTTCTTCTTCCTCTTAGAAGTCCTCTTGTGAGACATATGTCCTCTCAGCAATATTTTTTCTGCTGTTAAAAGTGGTTATTATTACTCCTTCTCTGATTTGAATGGATTTACACTGAAGAATAAAATATCTTAAAGTGCTAAACCATAGTGGTGGGTAAAATTCAGCATCCCGGAGGTTAAAACCTTCTGCTTGCCAGCTGGGAGAGGTGGCACCCTGGAAAGTCTTCCACATGGTTCCACCAATGCTCTTGGTCTTCAGCAAGAAGGGGCATCTCTGAACATGGCTAAGCTAATTGACATGTTGACCCAGCATATCAGTAGCTGTCTTTGAACAGCAGCAGGACTAAACTAGTGGGTGAGAGCCAAAGTCCATCTGGCCAAGAGCAACGGCCCATTTGTAGAGCAGAGCCCAGTATCCCTGCTGGTACCGTACCCACCTGTCCTCCCAACTCATTCGGGTGAGGAGCTTTGGTTCAGTGTCAGCTCTGCTTGAAACACATGATTTCAACAACGTCTCTTCACTAGTTTTGTTTTAAACCTGTCTGAAGCCAACTGTTGCCATGTGCCCTCATGCCGCAGACAGGCTCTCCACACCTGGGGATGCAGCACACATGGGGGGATGCGTGTGAGCATCCACCCTGTCCCCGGCCCAGTTACCATTCTGCCTTCGCTTATGCCAGGGGCACAAACCTTCACCCCAGCCAGCTGACCTCCATGCAAAGGCATCGCATGAGATCTGCCCCCACGACCCAGCCAGGGCTTGCCCCTGGCAGGCAAATGCTGCTGGGGTTTGCAGCATCTCTGCCCCCGTGGCTGATCTCCCTATCGCAGCCAGCCACCCGGCGCGGCTGTCCCCAGCACAGCTGTGAGGAATTATTTCATATAAAACTGCAGTTTGGAAATGCTCTGAATGCATTATTTTCAAGCCAAGGAGACTACTGTCCTTCAAACAGGACTTTGAATTGTAAATAACATTGCTTGTCTTTGTAGAAAAGACGACACTCCGTTAATAGGATGGCAAAGTTCATACGCTACCCTGTAATTAAAAAACAAGGGGAAAGACAGACCACTTAAAAAGGTTTCCTGCTGTGACAAATTCTGCAGATAATAACATTTTCGCACTGCTGTAAAAAGCTGCTATGTTGGCTGTAAATTCTCCAGCAAGGGTAATGAGTAGTATAGTTGGCCTCTCATTTGTTTTGTAGTCTGATGCCTAATCTTTTCTGAAAACAAAAGCACAGTGATTGCATCTCTTGATCAATCGATCCAAGACATATCTTAAAGAAACAGCTTTGTTTCCCCTCCAGCACCTAATTTGAGTTATCTAATTAAAGCAATATCATTTGCATTTCTGGGGTATGTGACTTTTGGTCCGCACAAATAAATATCATGTTTATGATTTAATTGTAGCTTTTTTTTCTCTAGTGGCTCACTTTTCGTGTATTTCTGTACGTCGGCTTCAATTTATTTTATTTTTAAAATTATTTTTATTTTTAACTGAGTGTCTCTAACACTCCCATCCCCTCCTTTCACCACAATTTTTTTTGTGGCAAGGACAAACTTCTTTCCTCGTTTGCCAGCAGTCTCTTAGCACAAAACCCTAGGTGAAAACCACTTCACAGATGATGGCATTTCAAATCTTAAAGGGCCCAACCTTTAAAATTCTTTTGCACCTTTGTTAACCCCAGAACAGAAATATAGCAATTTCACAGCTTTTTTTTTTTTTTTTGCCTAAAGTATAATGAAAAAGACCCCTCCTCCCATCCTCCCATTTCCTCCTGAGATGAATTGCAATGCAGCCCTCTAAACCTCCACTAATTTGTTTTGAAGCCAGCTATTTCCTCAAACAGTTCCAGAAGATGAAAGTTGTTGATAGGAGCTGCAATTTTTTTTTCCTGTTCCATTGGTACATGCCACTTAAATTCCTGGCTTTGCTCCCGTATCTCCTGACACATGTATCTGAGCTACCAGGGATAAAAACCACACGGCTCAAACGTGTGTCCGTTTGACCCAGGAGAGGCTTGGTTTGCTTTCTGCTGAGCAGTTTGGGAGCGGGCTGTGAATGCAGCAGCAGAGGCGGTGGGAGCAGGGGTTTTAGCATTTAAGGTTATCGTTTCACATGCTGCTTCAGGGGTCAGGTTTTTCCACCCTTCCCCAGCCCAAGCCCTTGGCACGCTAGCAGCTGCTGGGCCAGGGCTCGCAGAGCTCCATGCACCAGCATCCACAGGGGAGGCAGGCGGGATAGAGTGCTCTCTGGTTCCACTTGCAAAAAAACTTGATTACAAGGGTCGTTCCTCTGAGCTCTGGAATTCAAGGCAGTATAGGGAATAATTTTACCAAGTCATTGATTGGGAGATTAAAGCTTGCCTTTAATATGTGCGTGGTAGTACTAGCAAAACCTATTCTCCCCCTGAAGGCTACACATGACTGAGTTGTTCAGACAAAGCTCTTGCTCCTTTTTTTTTTTTTTTTGTCGCTGCAGTTAGCTTGATTTCATCTGACTCATTCTCATTCTTTGCATGCGGTGCTCTATGCTTGCCAGCAAATTTACATCCCAAGACAGCTGTGTCACAACCTTCTCTACAATTCTTTTTTTTTTTACTTCTCAAATGTAGATGTTTTTGCTCTGGGACTGAATCCCAGTTTCCTTCTGTTTATTGTTTTGGGCTCATTTGGGACAGGGGGTTTCCACAGTCCTATGGATGCTGGGGGAAGCCGAGCTGCAATTGGTCTTAGTACTTGACTGATGTACCGTGTTTCTGTTTCATCAGTTTTCCACACAACTGACCATAAAATGAAACCTACATTTCTAAAGTCTTTCCGAGAGCTGTAAAAATTATCCATTATCCCCATTTATTTGCTGTATGGTATCTTTTTTTTTTTTTTTTTTTTTTTTTTTTTTTTATTTTTAAATGTGCTGGTCTAGTACTTTGCATCTTAATGTTCCCATTAGTAAAACATAAAAGAGGCATCCAAGGGCCACATAAGCAGGGAGACATGTAGCCACCGGGCTCTGAATCATGGAGAGGCGTTCTGCTTTTGTTTCCACTGGCACTGGCACTGTTCATAGCCCAATAGAGTCTGTAAGAAAATGTCTTCAAAGTGCAATTCTGTTGCTGCTTGACTGCGTTTGTCTACGGGTTTTTTGTCCGTCACTGAAGCATTGACTTAAGAATCACTGAAAACTACCATCGATTTCTAATGAGTAAGATTTTACCAAGCAGGTATTTAAACAAAGAGCAACAAAACCTACTTTTCTCTCCACCCCAGCTGCTTTTGATCCCACTGAATACTGTCAGATGTGTTGGAGTCATGCGTGAAGTTGGTTACTCCTGAGTTGCTGACAGTACCTACCTCAATGTACGACATGCTATGCATTTTAAATTATTTCAGTGAAATAAACCAAAATGTATTGAAGTCTTGCCATCTGTTGTGTAGCATTATTTTTCCCATTGGCAAATGGGAAAAACAAGACAAAATGGCTGCATTTTGCCATTGGAATTTTATTTCTGGGAAATACAAACATTTCAGCCAATGAATAAATATATTCACTAGACCATACTCATCTATTCCAGCACAAGCATGATACTAAAACACAGCCTCCCACTTAGGGCTGGCTGTGCTCTTACACACATAAATATGCGAGAGGGATACATTTTCCATAGGCTTATAGTGATATAAAAACTTCACAGCAGACAAATCCAGCCCCCTTGTCTTCCTGCCATCTAAAGGACACCCTTCATCAGACGTGTGCCCTTTCTGTTCCTCAGCATGTTTCCACCAATACCGAAGGGCCATGTGCAATGACTGCTACACAACAGAAGGTCCATCATGGACCCATGAATGAGTCCACACAACAGAAGCTATAACATCTCACTTAAGGATTCCTTCAGTATCCAAAAGACTGCTCAGGATTATATTTAGTGTTGTACTGAAGACTTTTTTCCAAGCTATCTTTCCCATGAGGAGAATAATCCAGCAAAATACTAGATCTCTCGGCAAGAATCAAGTATGAGTATTGGAAATGTTTTTGCCACTTACTGTGAAGAACACTGTTGTTATAAAATAACCACCCCAAGCCGCCAGTACCACTGTTTCAGCACATGTTCTAGACCACTTTTGCACTGCTTTGGTAAGGTATTAAATGAAGTTGCCTTTTTTTTTTTTTTTTAACCTTCTAAACAACTTCAAGTTAGGACATCATATTAAGTGGTGACACAGAGAAGGTTCTTTTTAATTGAGACTTTCTGCCTGACCCACATTAGGAAGAAGAGTTATTTTCTTAAGTCACCAGTTCTTTGATAAGATCTGTCTGTATCCAGCTATCTGATAAGCTGGGAACTAGCGATCCAATGTCACCTTTTATTTTATTTATTTACTTATCTGTCAGTGGTACAGGGACCTGGAGATACAGTCACTCCTAAGTTTTAAGAATATTTTCTTTGCCATAATTGATAGATGAAATCCTCAAATAACTTTTTGCTTTTTAAATCACAAATGGAATATTGTTGTCTGAAAGATAAAAAATCACTGCACAGTAAAGACAACTGACAGTTGTGACTGGAGCTCTTGACAGCCAACAATGTGCTTAGCACAAATACATCTCTTAGCGCTGTGGCTCCCTTGTTTAAAAGCTGTAAATCATATCTCCTACAGATATGTCTTGGCATTTGCAGTCCAAATCATAAGGTTTTGCCACTACTATTCAGAAACCACCTGTGCTGTACTGGCCTAGCATTTTGACTAGATGAGTAATAACTGGTTAGACTGTTAAAACATTAACTTGGCTAACAAGCAGTTCTTAACTCCATGTAAATCAGTAGTTTCATTTTTTGCTAAAAACAAAATTTAGTGTGAAACACCTTGGACTACGATTTTGAGATGCACCCGGGCTTTGTGTTTTGATCTGTCCACCTGACTGTATTTGAACATTTAATGCTCTGTTTTGAAATTCAGGCTTGCTACTTCAAAAGAAAATGGCCTGCAAAGAGGGCTTAAATAAATAATGATCAGTCATTTACTATTTTTTCAAGGGAGACTCCAACAAAATGTATATTCTAACACCAACAGGGTTTTTATAATGAAATTATTGTGCTAGTAATGTAATCACTAGCACAAAACCATGGTTCAGGGATATTTATTTATTTTTGTTATTGTATATGCATATAATGCAAAGCTTTCCACAGATCTTCTGTATGGTTTTTTGTGCTATGATTTGACCATATCTTGCTTTCTCTGATTAAACACACTGATTTGCAACTCTATCTACCGTATTCAAGCTTTAAATTTAGAAAGGTTGCCTAGCGAATCTGTGAGCATGCCCACTCAATGCCTTTTTTATCAGGCAAAATCATCGCGAAGGAGGAATCACAGGAATCCCACTCTGGGCTCTGCTAGCCGTTAAAGCTTGACCTGTGACTCTGTGGCATTCCTCACGTCTCCTGCGCAGTCATTCCTTTGTTGCTACAGAAACTAGCAGTTATCGCTGGTAGCAATGGCCAGCTGCTTTGATCACCTGCCTTTTCCTCTAGAGGAAAAATATGCACACTGTCCCGGAACAGCTACAAAAGCGAAACTTAGTGGTTTACTCAGCTTCTTCCAAAGTCAATAATCCCTAAAATAAAAATATGGGAAGTTTAAGCTTTACATTGACTATGTCTGCGTGATGAGGAAGGCACTCCCTTGGTAGGATTGCTTTAGAGGCTTGATAACTGTCAGCAAAATGAGAATCTGCCTCCCTAGCTGGGGATTCCCTGTGCTGCGTTACAACCACAGCTCAATTGCTCATGGGAAAGGTGTCAATTATTTCTTTTCCCTTAAACACTGAAAACCTTTATTTCCATTCCTGAGCTATCGCCTTCTAGTGAACACATCATCTTCAATTCAAAAGCTTATCCCCAAGCTTGTTCCTTACCTTGTGATATATTTTTTCACATACTTGTACTTTACACTTACCATAGCCTTTAAATAGCTGCATGGATATTTACATGACCATAGGATGGTTTATTTTTTCATATGCATCTTGTTTCCATTATTATTTTTTTTTAAGTTGCTCTGGTGCTTCGTCTCATGAACACAACCTTATAAATGCTACTGAGAAATAAACCAAAACAAATTACAGAAGAAACTGAGTCTTAGCAGTGCCAAGATTTTCTTTTCTGCATTACACACACAAAGTTTTTCTAGTTAATTAAGAACAAGCATGCACGCAGCACAACTAGCTCCTACAACATGAATTTCATTTCCTTGAAGCTAAATAAAGACCAAACAGAACTGTTCTTGTTACAATTCCAATCTTCAAAGGAGTTTATTTATTTCCTTTTATAGGTCTGGACAGCCTTGAGCTCTCTGTGTTTAGATTAAATCAGCTCCAGAATCCTCCTGTCCCTCTTAGCTGTAAACAACCCTGAAATGTGAACGATACCTCAGGATTAAAGCTGAAACTCCCGAATCAGGGGGATTAATTGGAAAGAGGCTGCCAAGAGGCAAGAGTGGCCCTGGCCCAGACTCCCACGGTCTGGAGCCCCCACAGGTCTCTGGCCCTGGGCAAACCGCTGGGAACAAGGGCCATGGCTCTGTGTTTATTTACTGGAACGGGTTATCTCTTCAAAATGTGCTAGTCAGCATTATTAGAAGTCATGCTTTAACACACATGGTGAGTTTGTATGATGCATTCAATAACCTTGTTCATTTTCTCTGTCTTAAAACTGAGAGCTATGTCTGCGCCTCCAAATTACAAAATTTAGACTCTTTTTGTCCACTACATTCTCATTTGTAAAGGGTTTACATCCCCTGCAGACTGCTAAAACACATAATCATGGCATCAAGTGACTAGCCACAAATATTCCTAGTTTTATCTTCACAATATTCAAAGATATTGGTTGAGCCTATAAGCTGCCCATGACAAAATAAAATATTGTCACTTCTTTTCCCTAAAAGCTCTGTTTGGTGATGTTGATGGTGGAGCTACATAGGAGAGATGAAGCCAGCCCAGGAGTGCTGTCTTTTGCAGGAGTGAGGACTGATGAAGTTCTGGTGGAGCCGTGCTGGAGTGTGCTGGCGTAGGGACACCGCAGGCAGCACAGGGAGGGGGGGGGCAGTCCAAGAGGCCAGCTGGCACAGATGGACGTGTCACAGACGTCCACTCTCTTTTCTGATGGGAATGGTCTAACAGATACCTGTGAAACAAAATCCTCAACTATCTTCCTCCACTTGTATAGAGTTTTGAAACTGGCTGGTTTTATGTTCAGGCTTGGAAAAGGTATACCAACCTCCATGTTTGTCTATGTCTTATGGGGTAATTATTATTATAACAGGAGGTTTACTCATTTGCTTTGTATTTCTTGTTTGGACATAATAAAGATGCATACTAGATACTTTGGTGTGCTGAAACTCTGCCTGTAACAGGTTAGGCGAGGACAGACAATTGATTGAGGGCTAGAATGAAGGTGTATAGGAAAATTTATTCCAAAGCACGACATCTTCCTGTTGTCTACTGGGATTATCTAGTCATTTTTGGTAGACATTTTAAAATAGCATGGTATGTAAAAAGTTCAGTTTTCATTGCAAGGTATAGTCTGTACAGAATGTACTTCAGTTCAGACAGATTATCCCTGAGATGTGATAGCCTTGGCTCCATCCTGTAGCTCCTGGCTAGCACCAGAGCACTCATTTCTATTGCCACTAAAAGCTCAATGGTTCATCTAAAGCAGACCGTGCGGCTAGACTGTTCGTAAACTCAATTTACGTGATTGGATAGAAAATGGTACCGAAAATAATGCTATTTACAAAGCCATTTGTTACATTCTGGATGTTTCTATGCTGTCACTTAAGAGACTAGCTGAGATTGTCTTTGATGGATGAGCAGCAGTTTATAATCCAGGATCTACCTTCCTTCTCAGGTTTGAAAATGTCAGTAGAGAAATCTCCCTGGAAGCCAGTGGAGCCACCACAGATTGATATTAGAAAGGAAATTACAGTATAATACAATATTTCAATATAATACAATACTGCAATAACCCCACGTTGTCCCCGCTTATTCTTGGCATGTTACCATTGGTGTTTCTTCCAATGAGGAGTAATTGTGTGGATGAAGCTGCTGCCTCGTTTCAGGTATAAAACACCCGCTGTGAGAGCTCCCTTGTGTAATCCTAGAGTTTTCCAGCCTGATCCTTGTCTTCCATCATTTTCCATGAACAATTCCCCAGTAAAACAGAATTGCTGAATGCTCATGGAAAGCAATCACTGTAGGGGTGTAAGCAGGACTGAGAAAAATTGCTCTGTCTTGGAATGAATTAATGAAAAGAGGTATTTACACCTGGACCTGTTGTCAGGACTGTGCATAGCGCTCAGACTGACATGGTATATGTGCACCTTAGCTTTGCTCATCTGGGGAAAACCTACCCTACACACGAAAGAAATGCTGCAGTGGGGGGGAAAAATGTGATGTGTCAAAAAATTACATTGGCTTGGCTCTTGATTGCAGTCTGACTGTAAGAATCAGGGACTGCTCCATATTCCCTGATCTCCTTTAGGGCTCGACACATCATCAAAGACACTTTCCATGATCCGGTCCTGACCCTGCAAACCCCCCGGGAAGCCCTGCGCTCAGCGTTACGCAGGAGGTCAGACACTGTGACCACAGTGGTCCCTCCTGGCCTTTTAATCAGCAGGTCAATGAGACTGGTCGTGTGAGTACTCAGATGGGTAAAAATAGCAATTTTGAGTATTTGAGCAACATGGATTCTCTGTCTGATACATTAAATAGAGATTCTTAAAACCAGAAGAACAAGACCTCCTGAAAAGAAAAAAAGAGAGTGGTTATGAAAATGTGGTTTAAATACTGACATAGACTCAGTCTGCTCACTCATAGGAATAAATGCTCTTATAAATGCATATGAGCATATACAGCAGTATATATGCCCTGTGGCACATACGCCAGCTGTTATCTCCTTCCCCTGGCTGCTCGGAGAGACCCGTAAAACCGGCAGTGGTGAACCAGCGGGTGAACAACCTCTGTCTTCACACAAAGTGAGGCTCCGAATTTTCTCCCTTGCCAGTAACAGGAAGAAAATAATCTAGTTTAAATAATTCCCTGATAGAACACAGGTCATGCACAATGACCTGCTGGCATACTTTCATTAAATTGCTTTTTATGCCATTAAAATAAAAAAATAATAAATAAATTGGACTCTGGTTAGGAGAAAAAACCTTATGAAGAAGAAAATGATCATTTTATTTGAAATAAGGATTGAGTCTAAATGTATGTGAATATTTTTGGAACAGGTTCTGGTAAACACAAGATTAACTGCATTAAGTTAATAAGGTTTTTTCACAATTAAAATAAT
>NW_010115598.1:79321-129533 GCF_000699245.1 Pterocles gutturalis
TGAACAGAGAACTACGTTTGCCATTGCTCTGTGATGAAAACTGACCAGAAGAAAGAGAAAACTTTCATCAGGACAGCGCTGTGTTGAGAGCGCTGTGCTGAAAACAACAGGAGGGTAAGGAGATCCCTGATGATATTTCAGTACCTAAGAAGAACATATTACTCACTGAAAACTTTTAAAGTTATTTATAAAGTATGTTAAAAAAGGACTAATTCTGTTCAGATTACACTGGTGTGCAAGGAATTCTGTTTTGTAAAAGCCAAAAGCCATTCCTTTTAATGAAAGTGATGCTTGGTTTATATAGACAGAATCAATTTTAAACACTTTCATTTCCATTTATCATTATTATTGTTGCAAGTAGCTGATCTTCTGCAGTATTGGAAAGCCAGTAAAGGCGAACATCTCTATCAAGCTTGTCACTAATTTATGTCATCGTTCTGGGCATGTTTTGCAGGTTGTTTGCCTCTTAATTTCTTATAACTGCAGAAATAATTGTACTTGACCTCCTTTGCACAGTACTTTCAGATCCAGAGGTGAAAGTACTATAAAAGCATTCAGTGTTATCTTACCAGCAGCAAGCATATTAAAAATTACTTCTAATCTTGCACAGATAACATGTGGCTAAACCTGAATGTAATTTTCATTGCATCTTTTTCATATTAGGCAGGCAATAGTGTATCTGTAATAAAGCTGAAACACATGACTTTTTTTTTATTACATGTAATTTTGCAATTAGTTCCACAGTACAGCTCAGGAGACAAATGACACTGATAAAAGAATTTAGCTGTTTCATCTTCAGCATGCATGATGGTTCAAACATCACTACACTGAATTTGCAACCATCCTCTGCCACAAGCTGCCGGTGGGGTTCACCCTCCCCGGAGAAGTCATTCTTATTTTGCTCTGAGCTGTGCCCCCACCACCCCCCTGCCCCAGTCTGTGGGCTGTGAAAGCCACATAACCCACCAGTGAAATGGGCCACTTGTTTTTCTACCGCTGAAAAGCAGGAAAAGTCAGATGTGGACTGGAAACATTTCCAAAAGACGAGGTTAGTCATAAGGAAGGTTTCACTGTGATAACCCAGAGAAGGAAATCCTATCAGTGTGAGCAAGAGCTAGAATAAACAAGTCACTACAAATACTTCTTTCCCCTTCAATAAATATTTGACTGAGGTCAACAACCTTGCCTGAACTGGAGCTGTATTTGACAATGCAGACCATTCCTCCATCTTTCTGATGAAAAATGGTTTTGCTTGTTTTAGAAATCAGAGCTTGCAGTTCTGTTTGCACACAGACGTTTCTGTCCTGAAAATCAGCAAGCCATCAAGAAGTGTTATTACTCAGGTATATTATCAAAATATAATAACATGGTCTCTAATATTTTTAATTAAAGCTAGTTAGTTAATATTTACTCTTTGTCTCTCTGTCCCAGCCCACCACTCAAATTGTTTCTGAAATGTAACGCTGATCACAGCACCCGGAGCCATGTGGCCATGAGGGACAGACGAACCAATGCTCATCACTAATGATTCAAAAGACACATCCCTCCACTTCGTCTCAAAGACACTATTTGATCTACAAAGAAGAACAAATTCAAGTATTCCTCCAGTCCCAATTTCTTATTTTATGTTTAGGAACCTTCAGTTTTATTGTGATAAATACATTTATGCGTGTATCTTAGGTACACAGGATGAAGAATGGGAACAAATCTGAGAAGCACTGAAAATGGTTATTACCAACTGCAATGTATTTCCAATCACCTTTGTTTTCTGAGCTTTCTACCTAAATATCAGACCCTGTCCTATGGGATCTTAACTACCTGGTATTGCGAAAGCTCTCTGGCCAGCAGAAAGCACTGGGATTTTTCCAGCCAGGGCTTGGCTTTAAAGTATTTTCAGTTAGCAGCTTCTTTGCTGTTTGCTGGAAGATGATTTCCTTGTATGACAGATCTGAAGTGCATGGTCTCACTGTACAAATACACAAATCATCAAAATATTTGAAGTCCCAAAACGACAACGGCGATTATCTCGAGTTTGGAGGAAGATGGGTTTGATTTCAGAAACAGGCATTGCAATTCTTTCTGAAATCCTGCAAGCTAACACTGTAATCGCACCGAACGTGCTCCGCTTTGCTGTCAAAAACACAAAGAAGCTGATGGCTGGCAAGGAAACTGCCTGGGTTCCTGGTAACCAGAAATTAGAATAGCCTTTTTTTCCCTATGATGGTGCTGCTGGAGCACCAACTTCTAACACATGTAATGCTCCTATCTGTGATGCAGTGTCTCACATAGCCAAATGTTTCACAGAAAATTCAGCAAAGCTGTTGTAACTCTATGTGAGAGAATCAGAAAAATATCTTATGTCCTTAAAGCTAAAAAAAACATGGCACAAATTGCTTAGCTGTCTGAGAGCCAAGGTGTTTAGTAATTTTCTTATCTCAAACTGTGTCCTGTAAATTGGGTGTAAAACGGACTCAGACATCAGCAGTTTGCAGCTCAAAATGCCACCACTGCTCCTGGCAGCTGAGGAAAGGGAATCAGAGGCCTGTGCTTTTTAGGGAACCCGGGGGGTGAAATTCTCAGACCCCAAAACCTTGTGCTTGTTGTCACATCTGCTACCTTACTGTGTGCAGCAATTCCCAAAGTCTCTGCCTTTGCTGTGGGCGTTGATGTTCACAAATCTCCATCGCCCTTGGGCCAGCCATGGGAGCAAAGCAGGCAAGCTCCCCAGATGGGAAAGAATATCTGCAAATGTGCAACTGCAAACTTTCACTAAGTGACATATGCACCAGCCACTGACATATTATCCATACAATCTGGCCTCTTCCAAGCCATGGCAGGATGCCAACGATGGTGATCTTCTGCTGTTTGAGCCACCAGTAATAAAAATACAGAAAAATGAATAACCATAAGTTCATATAGTGAGACAGGTATGGACCTAGGTTTCTTTTTACTAAACTCAAAATACACACCAGGTTCAACTTCCACAGCCTGTGGCACCAGTATAGGTCTGGGTGTTTAAGAAGAACAAGCTTTCTCGAGCATTTTTCCACTGCTATATTTCTTCTAATGTAATTTTCATCTGTTTCTCAGTGTGTTCTCAGTGCATCCAAACAAGAGCAAAGTCTTTCTGTGGCTAATGTAGCAACCACAAATCCTCAGATCATAGAGAAAGCTTGTGTGACCTCATGGATGAAATGTTTGCTTCATATTTTGGAGGTCATAAATTCAAATCCTGTTAATAGTCTTCTTTTATTAAACGCCTCATAGCTTATTTTCAGCAGCGTAATTACACACTAGGTCAGTTAATTATTACTGAATTCCTCCAGCAACAACAAAAAGGGCAAACTATTCACTAAAAACAACTTAGAAAGTAGTACTTACAAAATGATTAGCAATTTAAACAGTCCAATTAAATGAGACAATTAAGTTTAAGTAGACTCCTCATTAGAGTAATTTTCTGTACTCATAACTTTACAAAGCTCTTATAAGGCTTTTTGGGAATCAAGGAGCTTGATGCATTTCCATGAACATAAACGTGCCACGACCGGGGCTCACGTTTAGGTGTCCGATGAAAGAATTTGGCTGGGGGAATTTATAAACACACATATGGGAGCTCTCAGTCATTTTCTTTGATAGACTCTTGTTTAACTTATTGAAAGACATACCACAGGGCTTTCCTGAGTTTATGGGGAAGAACATCCCTGTTCCATACTATAAGAGCAAACAACACCTTGTTTTGAACCAAGATTTCTCAGAAAGATGAGAACATAATATAAACAAAAACAGCCTTCTCTGGGATTTTATGGTAGTACATCAAAATTAATGTGCTGCTTCATTTAGTAGTTGTAATATTTTGCATGGAAACATCGTGCCTTTCTGGACTTGGGAGAACATATATTTGTTTCTCAAGGCTCCGTGGCAATGATTTTGCTTACACTGAATAACCCTTGACACAATAAACAATAAGCCAGGGAAAAAGATTGTGACATAAAATACAACCATGCATTAGAAAATCACTCTGGGTCTTTCAGATATGTTTCAGGATGTTAAAGAGATTTCTGATCATTAGTTGTGTTTTATTTCCTGATATCCTCTTTGCTTATAAGTGTTGGATACATGCAATGATGCCAGACAGCACAGTAATGACAAATCATTCGAGCTGCTCCATGGGCAAGCTTGCTCAGGGAAGGCAAGCCTGACCTGCCCGACCCTGGCCAGGATGTCCAGGAGACATGGACAAGACCACAGGAGCTCTGTGTTCACCTCCTGGTGTGCACTGATAGATGATTATAAAACTGGGGAGGAAAAATGTGTCCTTGCTCTGGAGACCTGCAGCTGTGCTGGCAACACGCGGGCAGGAGGGCTGAGGTGCTCCTCGCTGAAGGAAGGGAGCCTCCAATGGCTGCAAAAGCCTGAAACAAACCAGCCCTGAAGGGGGTTTTATACCTGTAAAAAAGTGCAGTTTGATATTTAAAGAGTAGGTTTAAAAAGTAGAGAGTGGCATGAATAAGAAAACAAACGCATTCTTCCCAGAGGTGACTTTCAAACCAAAGCCAGGACCATTTGTCTGGAAGCTCATTTCACATTAGGATGTGTTTCTCACTTATGTTCTCATATGTTAAACCCTAAGGGGATGCTAAGATGAAAAATGTGTTTTAATGTTTTAATTATCTTGTATGAGTTAAGTGAAGTGACTTGAGACTTTATGTCTGCTTTCCACAGCTATCCATGCACGAAATGAATTGCATGCTGTGCAGCAAGAGAAACAGGGTACCAGCAACACAATGAGGTTCAAATCCAGCCCACACCTCAGCACTGGGGGAGAGGGCAGCCACTTTTCTGTGTAGAAATAATCCCACAAAATACCCTGGTAAGGTTTGTGTACAAGACATACATGTATCTTTGCAGATAGGTTGTCTTGTATATTAAAAGCTAAATTAATTGTCAGTAGCAGATATTAATCTGTGACAGCAAGTGGAAGTGACAAGTGGTAACACACAATGATATTGATTGTTCCATGGGTGAGGATTTAATTTCCCCATCTATGATATCACATGAAAACACATAGTTATCATGTGGAACATAACATCCGAGGCAGGAAAAGAGGTCTTGTGGGGTAGCCTCACGTGTGCTTTCCTTCTCTGGGACAAAAGGGAACCGCTGTTGTAGTCTCAGTTTATCCTCCTGCATGGCTGCAGCCAAAGCAATGAAATATTTCCTTCTTCCAGACTGCTGGTTGGTTTGGCAGTTGGGATTGACCATACACATTATAACAGGGGATGAAATAACACTTGAAAAGTGTTCAGTGATGAAAAATTCATCACACTGTGCTGTGCTGCGGAGACTCTGAGGTCTTGATTTGAGATCTGGAGATAATAGCAAAGAAATACCGATGAGCTGAGGATGGCAAATGACACTTCAGAGTGCCCTATTGAAAGAGAACAGCTATTTGCACACATCTCTGTGTACCGCCATACATAAATCTGCGATCAGTAAAGGTAGCCTTAATGGTATATTTTCATTGCAAATTTAAAAGCACCTGTTATATCCCAGAGATATAGGACACAGCCTGTGCATTTGATGAAGATTTATTTAGCTTGTGCACTAAGATGCTTTCTGAGCTTTTAGACTTAATTAAAAAGTAGCTCCATCAGTGACTTAACGTATTCACAAAATCCACTGTCACAAATTTTAATTTACAGCATGCTACTTATTAAAGAAATTTTTTTTGTTGCTTGCATGATTGAGTACTAAATGATTGCTCTTTAGTTTCCAGAAGATTTTTGGAAGAAATTAGAGGTGATAGCCTAATAGCTAAATAGTGCTTGTGAGTAACAAGAAACCACAACTGTGCTTTAGAATTCAAGCTGGGAAGATTATGCATCCTGCTACTTTATTGGGCATTCAATTAAGAAAACTATATGATAATTTAATTTTTTTCCTATATTTCTCATTTCTTTTTTTTTGTTCCCTAAACCGTAATTATAACTTTATAATTATAAAAAGGCTGAAAGAAAGAAACTTTAGCAAAATTGGTACATATCATATATACAGAAATATTTTAAAACTCAGCTGGGTTTCTTTAGCCTTGTCTTGGATGATCTTGACTGAGGCTATAGAACATATCAGCCACTGCCAAAAAAGAATCCTAAACACTGTAAACTGAGAAAATAGCATCCTGCCCTTCTCTCAGCTCCAGAAAAGCCAAGTGAAATCTAGAGGTCTTATGAAGTAAAAATCTGAATATTGGTCCTATCAAAATCAATTATTATACTCCTCTGTTAAACTGTGGTCATTATTAAAGCTCCCTGAGAATAAATTTATTTGCAATTTTGCATGTTCTGGGTTTATTTTTAATTCCGTTTGAATTCAACGAATGGTTTCAAACAAATGAAAAAAATAATGAAATGGTAATTAGCTCAAGCAGATGAGAAAAGCAATTAGCACCCCATGGCTCCTTGCAAAAAGGCAGTGCATTTTTATCTTTGAAAATACAGAAAAATAGCAGCAAATTGGATTTTCTAGCATATTTACCATATAAGGAAAGAAAGCAACTAAAAAAAATAATGTTGCAATTCAAAGAATCATTGCCTTAGGCTTTCAAGCGGTAGCTCTTCTTTATTGTAGGTATCATTTACTCTGCATCCACTAGGAGTTTTGCCAGTCGTAATAAAATGCAGAGAAAAAAAAAACACGTTGATGTGGGATTCAATAGATGGAAGTAAAGGAAAAAAAAAAAAAAGATTCGAGAAGAGGACCAGTCTGCTTTACTGTATTGCACAAATAACATTAGAGACACACGTGGGCAGGTTTGAGCCCAGATACATACACTGCTTTAAAAACATTGACGTGAATGAATAAAAGGAGTCAATAACGCCAATTATTGTGCACCGAGTCGAGGTTTGCTCAGGATAACTATTCATCAGTCGATGAGGGTGCTGCCCATTTCCCCTTGGAAAGGACCACGCAGGCCAGGTCCCACTTTTTAGGATTTTTCCTAGTACTCAACCCAAGTTTGTCCCCTTTTCTCTTTTTCACTATAACCTCTTCCCCGCAGTGTTCATAGATTTCAAGTATTTGAAAAGCCTCACAAATATATGCCATGAGTTTAAGAGTCTGTCTTTAGACAAGCCTTAGCACTGTGTGTATTTGAACCGTTTATTTGGTTTGTGTTTTGCTTACGCCCTCTGTTTTGCTACTGTGCCACACATAGAAATCTCTTGTTTGCCATCCCCAAAGAACAAAGAGTGCAGCAAAGTAAATATGTAACATGAGAGGGAAAACATAAAACTGGGAGAGGCCACAGATGGATCTGATAGAACAAAAAAGGGATTGAGATCTGAATTTCAGTTCAGTGAGAGCACTGCTTGCCTAGTAATTACCCCTGACCTACTGCATTAGATTTTCAGTCTAAAAGCTGCCACCTTGCAGATAAACCAGCCTCAAAATGTACTGCTACTGTGTAATAATGCAATACAAAACTGAAAAACAGAAAAAAAAAAAAAGAGGAAAATTAAGAGTTTTTCTCAAAAACAAATGAGAAAGTAGGACTGAAGTGTGCAAAACAAGATGAGAGGCACATAGAAATGGAAAAAACAAGGTTTTGTGTGTATTGAGTCAGGACTGTGTGCTGGACTCTGATAAACTGCAGATGAAGGCTTCAGAAACTGACAGAGCCTTTTGGAGGGATTGGTCGTGCGTCAGCTAAGGACTCTGCTATGAGGACAAGGGGTTTCAATCTACTTATTGACATAAAGAACCACTTTCTACTTCTATTATATTGATATTCAAGGGACTATTTATAGAAACAAGGCATTTCAGATAGTTTTAATTAATTTCATTCGTAACCAGAGTGTCCTAAAGCTCCCTATAAACTCACAGTCCATAATTACTAAAATCAAGGGGGTCTTCAATGGCAACAGATTTCTCCATGGCTTCCCATTATGGAAGATGGAGGTTTATAGAAGAAAACAGTACTGACATTCTGTAGTTACTGCATTAAAACATTCAGTAATGGGCAAATAACAGAAATTAGGGTAAATGAAAGAAAAAGAGGTGTATGCATATGCCCCAGGGATGCTGTGAACACAGAAACCAAGTCCAAGTGACTCAGCATCCAAGACAAGCACGTTTATCTTTGGAACTGCACACGTGCTCACGGTTCTACCTTCACAATGGCATGTTATGGTAAGAACAGAGTATTAGGGTAGAAGTATTTACATGTTTTTAATGTATACAGCCCTTTTGTGTAATAAGTGATTAGTTGTTCCTGTGTCATGGTGTGTGCAATTACTCTGTTAGCATATTTATTTCTCTCTGTAGTCATCTATTATTCTGTTCGGACTTTCAGTGTACATTTCATACAGTGACTGCAGTCAGAAGTATAACCAGCTTCTTTATGACTCCTTCATTAACTTTTAACCTTCAGTTTCCTTTTTCCTATGTAGCTGTCACAAAATAAATACCAGCTCCATGGCCACTCATATACAATAATCCTGGAACCCTTTGCTGTGCACTACTACAGGAAAAAGGAAACAGGTTTTTAACTCCTTGAGAACAGCATCATCACCGGTAAGCAGAAAGGAAGAGCAAAAATGAAAAACAAATTTGTGGAGACAGAGAAGACAATACTACAAAGCAATGGACCCACTCCAGAGAGGAGAGAACCTGGGAAGACTCTGATGTCTGGAGGTGGCGTTAAAACAACAGTATGAACGAGGGCATAGGAAAGGAAAACCAAAACATCCAATTAAACCCAGTATTTTGGCCTTCATTTAATCCAGTAACATGCCAATTAGTGGTAACATTGTTTTTAAAAGACTGCTTTACTCAGGAAAACTTTAAAACCTGATGTGCTTTGATAAGCAGCATTCCTTCAAAGTAAACCTGAACTAACTGTTTAAAGCTAAACAATATAGAGGCCTGAATTAATACTCTAGCAAGGCTGTAAGGTTAGGTCAGTGAACTTGCTAGCATCTAGAAAATACGTGCTGCTTTCCTATATCTATTGAGCAAAAAACCAGAAAGGCAAAGAAAAGCCCTCTGCACCGGACATGCCTTTTTTTTTTTTTTTTTTTCAAAGTATCCTAAACTCTATTAAGACAATTTAAAGAGGTGCACTTTGCTAGAAACAAGACTATCAGCTGCTGAGAATCAATACAGCTCTGTTATCTAAGAGATTCCCAACTGGTCACTATCAAGGAAAAAACCCTAGAAACCCTTATCTGCCCTGAACTCTCCCTTTAAGCATTTTTTTTTTTTTTTAAACTCCTCTGGGCTCCACCCACCATCCCAGGTGAAGGGCATAAGATCTGGAGTCACAGTGTGGGTGTTGTGATATATAAATAGTGCACCTGGGTCAAGTAAGAAAAAAATAGTTGGTGTTGGTTTTTTTGGGTTTTTGTTTTGTTTTTTTGGGGTTTTTTTGTGAGCAGAGAAGATCTAGGGCAGTGTGATGCATATTCAGACCAGATGAAAGACTGTAGGTGAGTTTATTTTGCTTTAATAAAGAGGCAGAATAAAATAAGGAATATAGGAAATTACTTGCTTTATGCTACTTTTTCTTGTGGGAGCAAGTTCTAGTACTAGAAGGAGAAGGTTTTTATGTTTCTTGATGTAATGAGTATTTAGAGAGGTTGAAGGCTGTTTTATGTATTGAGGGATGTCTCCTGTAACTGTTTTTGATGAAAAAGAAAGAGCTGAGGAACAGTGGTAGTAGAAGAGCAAGATAAGTAATTTATGCAACTTTCTATGCTTTCTTATAGACTTTTGCTGAGAGGCAAGGAGGGCTTGGTACAGGGTCTGAAGACTATGTTCTGCACATCCATTGAGTATTTGCTTAACCCACCATAATGGTTCTTAAGGTATGCAATAACTTTTAAGCTTGCAGTTGAAACGTAAAAAGACTAAATACAGGGTTTCACTTATATGGAGAAAAGTTGTACTGCTTTTTCATTGTCTTGCTGCTGATTCCAACGTCTCTTGACCTTATGATTTTAAACAGTTGATGAAACAGTTTCTGCAAGCCAGGACATAGACTTAAAGAAATACAATAAAGGGTGTATTGTGAATGTAAATATCTGAGGCTTAGGTTCTGTGCACAAATGGTATTTTTCTTATGATGTAAAAGATGTATACAATAAGACAATTGCAAGAAGGGACCAGGCAACTAAAACCATATTTCTGCAATAAAGTATTTGCATAAACACATTAGAAAGTCAGTGGAGTTCAAATACAGTATGATCACGAACAGTGCAATTAAATTACAATTTAAAATATGTGAACCATCTGCACCGCAATGTGAATCACAGTACTACACTGGGAATATTGATGATGAGTTTTCTATTATGTAGTAAAATAAAATCTACCAAAGCTCTGCGTATTTTCCAGTCCCTTCAACATTTGCTATTAGTAGAGCATTCCCCTTGGCCTTGTCTAACTTATTACTGAGTGTTACACTTCCATGGCTCCATAATTACTTCAAAGACCTTGCAAAAGCTGAATCTAACATATTTTATCTTTTGTATGCCTTCTCTAAGTTCATAGTCAAAACAAAAGGAACAGGAAAGACACGGAGAGATAGGTGAACTTACAGGAGAAAGGTTAAAGTAAAGAAATTACAGCAGGCTGGACAGTAATCAAAATAAAAACTAAAGTGCATGCTGGGTTGTTCTTTCTATGCTGGTAGCAAATATATGAAAGGGTAGCAGCTGAACTTAATTTAGAAGACTGTTGGAGACACGAGTTTGTCCCTGATACCTTGACTTCTAATGGGTTTTTGACCTTGAGAGAAAGGCATAGGAAACATATCAGGAAAAGGTATCTGACCTACTAAGCTAACAGGTATTTTTCAGCTACTGAAAAACCCTGGTTTGGTTTAACAGAACAAACTGCAATTCTCTTTTTTATTAAAACCACTGTACAGGAACAATTCCTCTGCCCCTGGCTTTAAGACTGAAACCCCTATGAAGACCATAGGGAGGCCTTCATCCCAAGGATTGGGAGTGGAGGTTTGGAGGTTATGGTGTGGGTGCTGCACACACCTTTCCTCCTGGAGGCTGTTTTCCAGGAGTGCCCAGGAAAGACCACATCCTCTTACCATGTATGAGCCTGAGCCCTTTGTTACCAGCCTTGGGGAGAGGGTCCACACCTCCACTGAACACTTCTGCAAGGGAGCAGGTGGTACTGAGGACCTGCTCACCTTCACCTCTCCCTAATGGACTGCAAAACTTCAATATCAGGTGAAGGACCTTTGATTTGCTGCTTTGCTGGCAAATAGCATCCTTCCTTTCACAGCTTCATTTGGGTGCCAGGATAGAGGACTGAAACTTAATGGGTGTCCAGCAGCATGTTGCCAGGCAATGCTGTATGGTACCTCCTGCTGCCACTTGATCCTGCAGAAATTTCCATAGCTGATGGCTTTCAGCCAGATTTCAGGCTAATTTGAGGAGGCAAAACAAGGGGCCATTAGGGGACCTGGTGGAGAAGGAGAAGAAATTAAATGGAAACACTCTCTGAAGGGAGTGATCGAGAAGTGGCAGGAAATGAATGATCAAGGAGAGGAGGGTGAGAAAGACTTTTAAATACTCTGAGAAATAAGTAGAAGGGGTAGAAGTAATTTTTTAAACAGACTGGGCTGTGCAGTTGTACATCTTGTGAAATCAGAGAGAAGTGCAAACTAAATTGGTACTTTGTAGGATAGTTCAATGCAATTTCTCTCTCTCCTGCATTTTCCCTTTAAGAAGGACCACATGAAGCTTTTGCTCGTTTATTGACAAAGGTAAAGAGGAAAATTCTTGATTGTTTTGCATCATATGTGTATTGGAGAAATGCTGTTTCTTCCTGGACTGTGACATGAACTACTTGTCTATTTTAGCTGAGTCACCCAGAGAAGCTGTGGATGCCCCATCCCTGGAGGGGTTCAAGGCCAGGCTGGATGAGGCTTTGAGCAACCTGGGCTAGTGGGAGGTGTCCCTGCCCATGGCAGGGGGGTGGAACTAAATGATCTCTAGGGTCTCTTCCAACCCAAACCATTCTATGATTCTATTCTGGAGAGATTCCCACTGCAATGTCCAACAGGACTCCATTCTAATTCCTCTCAAAAGTAAGAAAGTTTTTACAGGCAAGCTCTATGTAAAACTGTGTAAATAAAGTGGGTTAAAACCCCAGAAACATTAGAAGCTAGTGCAGAGTTGATAACTGCATCAGATATCCCTCTGTTATGCAATAATGTTACAGGGACATCTTGATGAATCAAGACTGTGAGAACAGTCCTAGATGACTGATTCTTTCTCAGCTGGAGAGGCTACATCTGGATCAAAACTTGATTTCAATTCAGAAGATAAAAGATGTACTAGTCAATTTTCTTCCAGTAAGTTTTGAGTACACTGAGTAAAATTAGTCATGAGCAGGATCTCATTAAGGCAAGAAAATTGCCATAAGATACTGCAGGTCTATAAAATCCATTCATAGTGATGTATTTCCAGTTTAGTTCCTGCAGCACATCACTGATAATTGGCGACTCCAGTATGACTCACTTTGAGGGAACTCTTGTTTTCTGTAGTAGTTGGGGGCTCTGATCCTACATGGCCAGATGGTCCTGGTGTTCCTCAAGCTAAGGGGATTCACTAAGAAACCTTTTGGACTGGATCTGCAAAACACTCATGTGCCTCACAGAGAAAAAATAAAATACATTTGTATTGAAAATCCTGCATACATCACTTCCTTTTTTATAATCAAAACAACAAACTATGTAGACAGACATATGTTTTTACAAGGAATATAACAGTTATTGCTTCCTCCTTCCTGTAGAGTAGTATGCTGGCATGAGGGTGTGCTGTTCTGGTAGTTTATTTTTATCAGTTAATTGCACCTGATGTTCCATCCTTTTATATGCATTTAGAAATATTTGCTAAGTGATGATTTCCTTGCGTGTAAATGATCCTCTTTTTGGTTGAATAAATAATTCCTAGAACTAGGAACGTAGGGTAAACCCCATTAGTGTAGTTTCTTTTGCTACAACATACCTAAATCTGCATTTTATCAATTCTTAAACATAGGTCACAGGCTATTATTTTTAACCTGAGAATATTAAAAAAAAGAAAAAAGAAAAAAAACCCAAACATTGAACTGGCTGTTCTAAATCCTTCCTATTTTACATGAAGAATAAGGAAACAATGCTTTTCCTCAGTGTGAAATATGGAGATGTTAGACCAATATTTAATAAAATGTATTGTTTGTCTGGAACAATTATACTTTCCTTATCTCCTTGAGATTATCATGCATGATTTGCATGTCTAATAAATAATTCATACTCCAACTAGTCTCTGTTGAAACCCCCAGAACAAAGACAATTAACTCTCAAAGGACTGCTGGCAGACAGGAATTTAATATAACATGTATATATAGATATGCTTTAACTTACCTATTTAGACACTAATTGGGGTATCTGAACAAAGTCCCTACATGCTGTACTTCCTACTGTTTAGATCTCACCTTTCAACAATTCTCTGAACAGAAGTAGTAATGCAATATACCTTTACTTGACAGAAACCATCTTTCAAAATTAGCACAGTCTGGTTTTGCTGCATTTAATATTCAGCATTATATTAAATCATGCAATGGCATAATTAGCAGTTTGGTAAAAATAAAAATGGAGGAAAGGGGAAGAGAATGGGCATGGACCAGACTTATGGACTGTATTCCCACTATGAGCTTTCTTTTTTTCATCTCTGGGATACAAACCTCCGAAAAATCTAAGGAGCAGACAAGTATAAATACCTGGCCTCCTGGGTAGGTCAAAAAGTATTTTCCATATCCTGGGTAGGTTTTCACATGTTCATGTCACGTTTTCCTGCAGAGCCCAATCAGAGCTGGAATGTTCGGTTATAATGCAGTGCTCTTATACCATTTTTTTGACCAAGGCTGTTACTGCACCTGCATAGGGAGGCTGTGACATCAAAGGCAACACATGAAAGGGAGAAAAAACAGTAAATTCAAAGATTTGATTATTTGTGTAAATCATCATAGATATGGCATCTTTCTTTGATGTATCCAGCACAGCAAAAAGTGGGGAGGTCATACTTAAAATGTAAACTGTTTCCCAGCTCCTGCATTGGTCCTCCTCCAGAGCATGTTTTGGTGCAATACAGTTTCCTCCTTTCATGATTTTTACCCCCTTTTCATAGTTTCTCTACAGAGTGATTACTCATTCGTTACTTATGCAACTGTTGGAGAGAGCAGGACCAAAAATTGTTGAGGTGCAGCCCAGTCTCCCTTTTGGGTATCAAGCTATTCCTCCAAATATGGATTATAAGAGGTTATTTCACTAAAGCTGAAATCTGCCTGCTGAAATCTCTTGGAAACAAGGCTAGAAGCACCATGATAGTGATGGTTCTTGCAAAACCAGGCTCCCACTGGGGCCAGCGAGCTCAGGAAGGTGTGCGTTCACTTGTGCTCTGAACCTGGGAGATGTCAACTGGGCTCCTCTCCGTGCTGAGGAGAAGTAGCCTAATGCTGAGGTTCTACTAGTCCCCAGTCTCACCCCTATCAGATTGGGAATATCTGGTTTGCATCAATAAATGGTAAATTAGAAAGCTTACTAATGTTCAGAAACCTATAAAAAAAACCCCATTTGCTTGGCTAAGATAACTTTAGCTAATTTGCTTAAGCTAGTTAGCTGGGATACAGTTATCCATGTCTGACAAAGGGGATGGAGTTTCATACAGACAAGTGTCTCCTTTAAAGGAACTAGGTAAAAACTGGCACTGCTAGTCTTAGCAAGTTTGGTGCAAATATGTTTACAGAGCTTTGATGTCGCGCGTGACATGCGATCCGCAAGGCAGGTTTGCAGGGGGAACCATAGTGAGCAACGATTTCAGATTACAATTTGGGCATACTTTGGACTTGCTCCTGCAAACTCCGACTCAGAAAGAAATCTCAGTGAAGTCAGGAGGATTAATTTAGTGAAACAGACTTTTAATATCTGTATTTTAAAGCCTGATCCTATTCTCGCATCTGAGTAATTTAGTATGCCACAAAGACATCAGTCTTTTTGTGCTTGTAGCTAAAAAGCGTCTTTCAAATAGCTATTTCAAGACTGTTTCTCTCCTTGGTATAATGAGGAAAGGATTTTAGGGCTCTGAACTTGAAGGAATAAAGATGTTCCTAAAGTGGAACTCCTTGGCCTCTTTGATGTCATTATTATTCTGTGGGTTACAGATGAAATATCAGTAATCACTCTGGGGAAGCAGGATGTCCAAGCTCAAGTCAAATTGTTTCTGTGCATTGGACAGGCTATTGGAGAAATGCATAGATGTACTAGCAAATTGCCCACAGTATATCAATGGTCTATCCCATGGGGCTGTTTGTTGTATAATGCTCCACTCCAAAATTTTTGGCATCAAGCAGCAGTGATATCCTTCAGTATCTTGTGCATCCGAGACTGAATTTTGCCTTCAATATATCAGTGGTAAGCTGTTGCAGGCAATGTCATACCCACTTAATGAAAATTACTTGAAGAAAATAAATAAAACCACTGGTGATGACTTCAGGGGGAAAAAAAGTGCATTGTTGGGGTAGTATTTGAGCCTCTACTATTGAGGGAAACAGATGATCTTTCAGATCAGACTAGTAGTGACTTGGAGATGCTGTAACGTTTCAATATAGAATTCCAGACAGCTCTGAAAGAGGAAACTGCTGTTTCCTATCCCATAATAATGCATAATTATTTTAAAAATACTTCAAATGCATCCTGAGGCATACAAAATTATCATGCATCTTGAATACAGATTATGCACAGAGTACATAGAATATAACAGGAGAAGTGTTATTTGAAAAGCATGTTTCATATATGTTTGTTTCAGTGAAGAAACTGGATTTTCTGCTCTTCTACACCAATTAAAATTGTGCTGCTCAATACAGGCTGGGATGCGCATGGAAGCCTGTTAGGATCTATCAAGGTAGAGAAAAATGTTATACTTGATATGCATGTGGCATTATAAAGCACAGAAATAAGAAAGCAATTGCATCTATAATACAGATATTGTGTTTCATAGCAATAAACTGCGCTTTGTCTCATGTGGTGGAGGAATGGATTAAATAATAAGCATGAAAGCAGACAGTCACTATCATTTCAGAGAAAATATCCCTTGACGATTTAAGAAGGAACCAGGCTCTTTACCACCTATGGGTGGTGTGTTGTAGGGGGATTAAAGTTCTCAAATGAGTAAACTGTTCAGGATTAGCTTTTAAATTCCTTGAAAATTACCTCTAGGAGAAATGTGATATGGTGTGTTTCTTTATTTCTGGCAAAGTCATTTATTCTCATGCGAGTGTCTCAGTAAAGGTAAGATCCAGGTGTAATTCCTAGAGAACCAAAATGGAACTGGCAGCAAGTGAACTGCCTCTGGCAGGTGTTCTTCCCCAGCCCTGGGAAACAGCAGTGGGGCATTGAACGTACGTGTTTGAAATCCTTCTCATTTTCATCAAAACCCATCTGATTAGATTCATCATGCGATTAAGAAAACACCTTAAGAAAGCCCATCATAACATGCAAGCAATGAAGTCTTCCTTTGAACATCTGTATGCATAGCAAGAGCTTCATTTCCCAGCGTGAGTCACGTAGAAGGAAAGGGGAGCTCACCTCTCTGATCCCAGCTGTGGTATTTATTCCAGCATGGATTTTGCACTTCTGCATGGGGACCCTTTGTACCTCAGCATGGTTTAAATTCACAGTACTAAATGCGACAAGGTCCCCAAACCTTTCTGGGGGGGTGATGCCGCTCCAGTAAGTAGATCTCTGAGCACTGCTGGAGAAAGCACTGGCTTTGAGATTGCTGGTCTGTGGCTATTCTGCTACACCCTGCTTACACTGATTAGTTTTAATGGATGAATTGCTTTGGAAATAGTATTATACATCAGTGCATTCAAAGTGAGTCTTTCATTCCCTTATGGATGTGATTATCCTCATCCTCCTTTTGACAGCATTTTGTTGGAGACGAGAAAGGCAGCTCCCGCAGAAGGGCAGGAGGGGGAAAGCTGCATGCTCAGCCCTGTTGGAGCTGCTGCTGCTCACCACATTGTACAAATCCGAGGGGGCTGACAACATCAAATAAAGTATTGCAGATTACATTAACAGTGCTCCAGGTAGCTGCTTTTGAAATATCCGGTGACTGATGCATATGAGTGGCTAAAACCATTAGCCTTTTCTACTAATATTTCCACTAATGATTTGCAATTGGCTTCTCTAATAAGGAAAGCCACAAAAGGGAAATGAAACAAAACCATTTGGTCTGTGCTAGGTAAAGCTCTTCAGCTGGAGAAAATGGGACAGTCTTAATAACTGGATCTTTTTTCTTTCCTTTTCCCCCCAAAGCACACAAGAGAATTGACAGAAGAACCCAGCCAATAATTGGCTTTATGTCAATGTTTTGCATGTAGCACTGAAGAGACAAAATCCTCCTTGAAAGCCCTAAGGCGAGCTGTGGGGATGCAATATGGCCACTTTGTGGCTGCCTCTTCAGCCCCTGGGCTGGCACAGCAGCTGTTACCTTCTGCATCTCTGAAGAAGCCTTTTGCGGCTAATTGCTTTGCATAAACACAAAGGGTCTTTCCCTCAAATCTCCCTTCAAAGGCAGCCTTTTAAAAGCTGGCAAGAAGCCTACTCCTCCACTGAGCAGGGCTCTTTGCTGGACCCCTTTCTGCTCCACTGCAGATTTCCTTTTCCTACCCTAGCATCACCTTGCATTGATCTCTGTGTGCGGTAAACTCGCTCTGGTAGCTCAGCTGCAACAGCTTTTTGTGTGCATGTGTATATATATATATATACATATGCGTGTGTGTGTGTAATTCTGCCAGCTTCAGCAAAATGGCTTGATTGTAGGTAGGTCTGTAGGTGACAGCTAACATCCAGGTTTTTATCTGTTTACAACCCTTCCCCAAGTATCTGCACACCTTGGGGTAAACTCACCCTGTCTGCTCTGCTGTGGCTCCTTCCAGGTGCACGAATAGTTTCAGAAATATCTGAGGATGTAGTCATGTCCAAAA
Organism: Pterocles gutturalis; assembly: GCF_000699245.1. Classification (NCBI taxonomy): domain Eukaryota; kingdom Metazoa; phylum Chordata; class Aves; order Pterocliformes; family Pteroclidae; genus Pterocles; species Pterocles gutturalis. The sequence continues at coordinate 97,367 of NW_010115598.1, forward strand.
AGCTGTTTTTTCTGAAGACTATTTTATATTTGTGCTTAAGTGTCACAAACCAAGCCTTCTATTTCTGCTTTGCACATATTTATGTACAATAAAGCGATATCCAATTCCTTTCTTCTTACGCACATATAACAGAAAACTCAATTAGGATTTAATCTCCTCAGTGCAATGCCTGCTTTCTGAGATAGTAAGCATCAAGTTATTTTTAAGTGACTGCAATATCCTTCTGAACCAGCTGTTTTCCCCTGAAGAAGCCTCTGGTTTGTCTGAGGCACCCTGTGGGTTACGCTGTGGTTTGCAATGCTGCCTCAAACAACCTCAAACAATCATCTTCCCCAGCGATGCTATTTGTCTGCACCTCTCCTCCCAGCTTGCTGCTTTCCCAGCTTTGCTAGGGGTCCCCAGGCCCCAGCTCTGTGACAGGCTCCTGCAGAACCTCTGCCATTGCGGCCTGCTCTCATCACAAATGCAGAAATGAAATATAGCCATTGCCCACACATACATAAAACAGTCTCCATCCCTGGAAATGAGTAACTGTATTTTTCTGCTGTTCCTTAAAGGTGCTGTGCAGTGCTCCTGGCTCAGGTCAGCTGCTCCATCAGGACAGAGGAGGTTGAACATCACCGTTACTCAGGTACTCTACAGCTGGTACTGTGCTCATTTCAGGGAGGACAGTGCTGGATAAATACAAATTTATTATTTTCTTGTCCATGTAATGGGTTTAATTATCAGAGTTGGCACAGCAGAGGGAGGTTGTCTTAAAGCTGCAGTTTATCAGACTTCAAAGGACAGGAAACTCGGGCAAGGGAACAACATTGGTTCACACAAGAAGCAAATGCTACAGCTGGTGTGGAAATACCAAAGGCCAGACCCTGGAAGCACACAGTGCTGTGAGTCCTGTGGAGCTGGGGCTGGGGAGGCATGAGGAGCCCGGCTGCATGGACCCCTGCTGCCGTGTTCCCTAGAGTCAGCCCTGACCAGTCCTGGCGTCTGCACCCAGGGCTCTGGCAAAGGGGACTGATGGTACCCATTGCCCTGCTCCATCAATAGGTCGTGGTTCCCTGGGGCAGCCCCTTCACCCTGGAAGGAGGCACCAGATTCTTAAGCTACCCTGTTCATGGTCATGTCTCAGAGCTGTATTTTTAAAAAAAGCTCAAGTAGACATATCCAGTTAATCTGACAAAATGTCAAAATACTTCTGTGTACAAGATAATCATCCACAAGCTTCCTATGAGTGCTCATGGAGAATAATGGCAGCCTTGTTTGGAAAGAATACCTGGATAAAACAGCACCTTTTACGTCAGGTAATCATCAGGAAGATATTCTGATAGAACAACCTATATATTAGAAATGAGCTGTAGCTCTTGCTGCAGAACTCCCCACAAACAAATACTTGCATACCACTATAAAAAAATTAAATTATCTTGAGTTTAAAAACTGATGCAGACTCCTTGCCTCCCGTGCAGCTATGTCTCCTTTCACCAGATGAGGCTATGAGCTGTTGTAACTATAAACTGTCTTGAGAGGTAGTTTTAAGAAGGGAAAAAAAAGATGACAGATGGCTGGACAACCTCTTCTTACATTTGCCAAGTGCCTCCATTCTTAATGGTTTTCGCTTCTTCTAAGAATATCAAACCTAAACAGTGAGCTGAAATTTTCCCTGTTGGAGGTCAGCTTTCTGGGGGTTTTATTTACTGTTTACTCCAATAGAAACAGTTCAGTAATTTTGAGCAGGAAAGAACAGAGTATTTTACCTTGTTAAATAATTCAGGCAATCCTCCTAAAACTATTCCCACTTTGAGACAGAACACTTAGACTTAAGGAAGGAATGGTCTCTGCTTCACAGAAGCTTCCTGACATGGCAAACTTTTCTCTTTTAACATGACAACATCAATAGTATTACACTATTTTTTCATATAATATTATTTGTAATAGTGCAATAAATAAGATTACTTCCTTTCCATTCAGACTATTTATCTTTTCTCATTTCAGCCACTTATAGGCAAAGAGATATAAGGCAACAGGACACGTAAGAACTGTAAATTGGAAATGAAGGCAGAGTTTCAAACACAGCTTTCTCCATTTCAACCTCAGACTCGGTTTTCATCCCACTTCTTCCCTATGCAAATTGTTAACAGTGCAACCATAGAAAGAATTTTAAAAACCTAAAAAAATAAGAGTTTCAAAAAGACACAAGCATTTTGTTTCAGGAACTCCCTCTAAACCCCAAGCATGCCTTGCAGGTGTTTTGTAATTGCCTGTTGTAGGTTTTCCTGCACCTCCCTCTCTCATCAGAGACGGGGTATGATTGATCAGGATCAGGAGGATGACTGTATTAACTTTAATTTGAAGTTCGTTTTGAGCTGGAAGTGGAAACGGGAGACAATCCTTATGTTGTTGAGAAACAAGGGAGAGTTCCTTTAGAAAACTCTGAATCGAATGAAAACTCTGGTCTCTTCTTTTTTAAATTTTTTCCCACCACCTCCTCTTTTTTATAAACAAACGGTTGTGATAATTTTTAGTAAACTGTAATGATTCTGGAAGGAAGATATTTCGGTGTCAAATGTACCACTCGGAAGCAAAAAGCATACTCCAGTGAAGAAGTTTATTTTCGTATCAAAACCAGCCCTTTCCCCAGGTGCTTGGGGAGTAACAGTTCAATGCTTCACACGGGAGAAATGCATCTGTTTGGTGTTTTAGAGGTCCTTATTAACAATACATTATAAGGCTAAATCCTGTATTATTCTCATGTCTGTGTTATTAAAGATGAAATATCTCAGACCAGAGGCAGCAAACGAAGACTGCTTTATATTTCATGTGCACTGGAAATTTCAGATAGTCTGGCTTAGATGCAGCTTATTCTTTCTCTTTGCAAGAAGAGCTTTCAGCTTATGACTGAGGGGGAAAAAAAACAAAATTACATCTTTCCCAGTGTTGTTTTGGATTTTCTCTGTTTCCTTTTCATTACCACAGTCACCTAATTACTCCCTGTACACGTCTGTTTCCTCTTCACCCCCCACCATCTCTCTGCTGCATCCTTTCTGGGTTTCCCCTTCCATTTGTTTTCTGCTTCAGCCCCACTTCTGGGCCTACTGATCCCGATGTCCTTGTCCTAATTTCTTTTCCAGACTGAACTCATTTCCTTTCTTGGCCACGTTTCTCCTGACCCAGTCCAAGCTTCCTTTACACCTGCCCAGAGCTATTTTCCTGCCAACCCCAAAATACAGTAATTTGTGCTATGAAAGTCTCTTGACAAGGCCAGACACTGGGCAATGCAGAAAATGTCTGTGGGGTGTGCAGCCTTGCTCCTCACTCACACAGCTGCTGGTGACCCGGGGAAGGCTGTATCAGATGCCAGGCAGCATGTATCCCAAAAACATTTCTGAGCATAAAAGGACAGATGCAAACTTTCAGTGAATTCGTGCAGCTCAGCTGCTATAATAAAATGATATTTTATACCAGATGTGGATTTGATCCCTGGAGGAGGAAGATACTGGAGATTATGAAACAAAGCACACTGGGTTTGCTGGTTTGTTTGTTTTCAATGCAATAAACTTCCAGAGCTTTGTTTTGCATTACAATGACATTGCTGGCATGTCTGTACTTTGTCCCGCGGAAAAAATTTATCCCGGCCTGTTCTGGTTTGTTCTGAGCACGAACTTCTCCATTTACGCTGCCCTTTTCTGTTTCCTGTCTCGCACTTGGAACTTTGCTTTCTTTACTCACTTTAATTTAAAAGTCCCCTAAAAGCTGGTCAAGCACTGAGCATTAACCCTGTAAAAATCTAGGTTTGACCAGAACTTGTGAAGTTTCATTCCTCATAGCCTCCTTTGCTTTAAAATTAGCTAGTGCAGTGTTCCCTACATCAGCTATACGGAAAAAGCTTCATAGGAAGCACGTTACTATCGGAAGTTACTTCATGGTATTCAAATTGTGAAAGGAGTCTGTAGGCAAAGATTAGCTTTTTGTTTTCAATCTGGCTGAACTAACAGGAAAGACATACAGAAAATGTTCCTCTGCACCCTCACATACTATACTGAGTAAGTAACCTAAGGAGCGGTGATGGCTGCAGATGGTAATGTATGTTGCAGCCGCTGTGTCTCAGGCTGTGATCTCCCCACGTCTTAAAGTAATGCAGCGTCCAGGCCTGGTCTGCCTTTGGGAAATTTCCAAAGAAAACCTCAGTGTTATACCAAGTGACGCTAGTGATTTAAGAGGTGGCACTTGCCTTGCTATATTCATCTTAAGCCAATGCCTGAGAATGATGCTAAAGAAAATGATGTTTCTAGAGGTGTTATGCTTTGGAGAGGTAAAACGGTGATCCATTGCACATGGCTTTATTTTCGGTCATTCTGCAATGACCTATGTGAAAGTTTTGTTCATTAAAAGGCAGCTTGGAGACAATTATATTTCTGCAATAATTTGTTTCACACTGTGTTTTGTACTTTGAAGTGCATTAGTGCAATGTCACTTTCTTATGATATGACGTACATACTGAATGTGGGGCATGGCCACTGCTTCTGGGTGATCTTTAATGAAATAGGGAGAAACATCCCTACGACTGACTTGCAGAATGGAGCTAGTGTGTAACCAAGTGCTCATGCTAACCACACATTTCACATAGCAAGCCCAAGTTTCAAATCTTAGTTCTTGCATTATACTCTCAAGGTATTCCTGTGCTCATACGCAAACCACGCTTCTCAATGCACATAGGTACTTCCTAGTGCAAGTAGTTATTTTGACTTGATGCATGTGAATGGTCTTTTTGCTCAACTGTTTCAAGATGCATCTGATGGCTCTGTCTGCGAATGCATCTTAGCACATTGTGTGTGTTGAGAGACAGATAATAAAAAGTTGGGAAAAACACAGTTACTTGCATAAGGAGTCTAATAACTTCTCCCTGTTGGTGGTATCTATAAGATACAGATGTGGGAAACAGCGAGAGGTCCTAATCGCTTGTGGTAGCTGGATACTGACAGTGAGAGAAGTAAAGGTAGCTATAAGCAAAATTTTTTTCCCCATCTAAAAGAACAGCTGTACTACGGGAAAATACAGAATGACAAAATCAGGTGAAAACTGATTTCATGCTTATTTCCTGTCATATATAATCTAACATGGTCATGTTCTCAGTATTCCCCCTCTCCCCTAAATGCATATTGAATTTGATAGAATATCTCCTGTTGGACTACACGTTGTCCTGTATGGTCCCTCTACTATATCAGCACCTCTCTGATGAAGATCAGCTGTACCACATCCCAGATGGTTATAGAGCAGCCAACATCTTGCTGAAAGCCTCATCTTTCTTCTTGGCACTTGAAGGTCAGGGGATCTTTTTGAAATTGCTTTCTCTCCTTCCAATTACAAATGACCAATTCTCTTCCTGCCCCTGGAAGTCGTCAGTTCCTCTGGGCTGCAAGTCCAGAAAGCTCCAGTGAAGAAAACGTTAAGGTACAAAACTGCTGTGGGCTGAAGGGTTGGTTTGCTCCGTATTGCAGAGTCTTCACCCAGCATCAGGGTTTCACTGGGTAGGGACTGCGAGCAGAGCAAGGCAGGGCGGGATGAGGAGCACTTGCAGAGGCAGCTGCAAGATTTAAAAAGAAAAAAAGCGCAGTACTTCAGCAAAGATTAATCAATCAGCAGGCAGCAATCACAACTGTTATATATAAATGCTGTCTGTGTAAAATGGAGCCATGGCAATTAAGCTTGCAACTTCTGGTTTTTTAATGCGGCTGGAGAAGAGGTTTCAAATTGCGGTGTTCCAAAAAAAGCCCATCCTCCTGTTTTTGACACATTTTCTTTCTGAAACTTTTGCTTCTTTTTCCAAAAATGAATTTGTCTCCATATGTCATAGCCATTCCTGAGAAAAGATGTCTGATAGTATTAAAAAACGTACATGAAACTCTTAGGCTGTGATACACATTTGAATGTCATACGCTTTAATGCCCTCCGTCACTGCGCAGAACTGTGATGATATTTTGAGAGGCGTATATGGCATCAGCTGTGGCTTTGCCAGAAATCCAAGGTGCAAACGTCATTTTACTACGTTGCCCCAGGAGCAGAGAGGCCAAATCCTCACTTAATTCCCTTGGCAAGCTGCATTGGCTCTGCAGCCAGGATGTGCTACGCTACGCTGACACAGGTCTGCTTTCTGGTGCGTTTGCTGGAGGGGAGAAGAAGTCCTACCTTTGCCCAGTGTATTCACCCATCTCGTTACTGTCCTTATTTCTCTGATGATACAAGAAGGAAATATGGGGAAAAAAAATCAGTCTGTCAGACTACTACAATGGCAGATGGACAGGACACAGACGCTAAAACAGATATAGAATGTGTTATACTTAATAACCAAAAATGTTATGAAACTCTCTTTTTGCCTTGCTGCTTCAATCTTTTAGTTCACAAAAGCCTTTACACAATGATTGTGTTGAGTTCTAATCAGATCAAATAATAACATCAACAGTTAATACAAACCAAAGTTTGTATTGCTTCCAAGATAACATAATAGCTGTATTTATAATGACAAAGAAAAAAAAAATCAAAAAAGAAAAAAAACCCCTACTTATAAACCCATGGCTAAACCCAAGAAAATTCTTGATCACTCTTAAGGCGATTCCAGATATTCACATTGCAACCTCCATTATCCTGTTTCTTATGCTGTAGGAAATTCCACTTACATCATTGACTTCCTGCCACTGTGGAAAATGGGCTTTGGGAATGGCTCAGAGTTAGAATTAGCCCTCAGCTGCCCTGTTCTCCAGTCCTCACCCATACCAGCTTAACTACCCAGAAATTATTAGTGCATTTTCTTTTTCTTCTTTTCTTTCCCCATCATTACCTCTCTATTAAACAAAACCAAGCTTTTGCAACCCAGACAAAAAGTAGGATTTTAAATCACTAATGCTGCTTAGAGCAAAAATCTCCCTCAATCTAAAAGCTGTACATAGGGAATTCCAAAACTGGAAGGAAAACTATTGGTTTCTACCATTGGGAAGAACTGTGATGCTCATTGGCAGATCTTTAAGGTCCAGTAATGTGTACCTTGTCTGAGCAAAGGGAAAGCCCCTGTTTCTCACAACTTAATCCAAAATGCAGTCATGTGTGTTAGATCAGGATTGCTGCTTCATGTCAGAGTGCCTGACAGGAGCTGCCCTTTTTGCTGACTGCCTTTTGACAGTTTCCAGAGGTATCAAGTAGCCAGTACACCAGTGGGAAGCTTCTGCTGGTTAAGGATGTGGCAATGACCTTCAATGAACTGATGGGGGGGGTGGGGAGGAGGGAGGGAGGTGTGATTTTTAATTCTTGGAGGACACGTGTGGCTGAGACCCTGGTGTGACTGAAGCATGATGAATTAATACGGTGGGTTTAGAACTTGTCCTTCAACTTCTCAGTCACAATACGCACAACACCATATATTTGTTACTCATGTCTGGCAAGCATAGGAAAGAGAAAAGGAGATGATTTCTATGGTACTGGCAGCAATTTGTCTTTTTGCTAGATTTTATATATTTATAGTATTATCAGGGCTATTACGGCAACCCAACAGCAAGGACAGCTGGTCTTCTTACCACTTTGTTGAGAAAAGATTCAGAGCATAAAATGGCAAACATTATGTTTTCTTGAGAGTAATTGCTATATTGGTTTTATATTCATATGCCTAATGATGTATTTCAGGAGGGTAATGGCTCCTTACCTTAGCTCTGGAATAAATATTTGTGGGTTTTTTAATGAGTGTTTTGCTCCTCCCTCCCCATTCCCAAGTGAGGGCACTGCCACATGAGGAGGAGGAGGTGTCAAGCTCATCCATTCCCACTCCCCTTTTGGGTTTGTTTTTTATTTGACCTGCTTGCCAGAAGCTCATTCCAAGGGCAGAGATTTCTAGTTCGGGGTATGTTCTTGTTTACTCAGATTATTTTGCTAAGAGAAATGCCCTGCTGTGATATCAAATGAGAAGAAAACAAAGCCGAAGATTTGATTAATGGGCTGCCTGTTGACACGGGGATGCGTGGGCAGATCAGTCACAAGAGCAAAATTACCCAGCCAAACCTGGGTGCTGAGAGGGCTTCCCAAAGCATTAAGATATTTGCATGTGTTTCGTTCTCTAGACTGGCATCTTAATTCAAGCTCTTGGATGCAGCTTATTAATAGTGAAACTGGGAGGCTTTGCCATTTGTCAGCTTACATGGGTAGCAATTAGCCATTAGATTGCAGTCCTATTTTTTGTAATTAACTTTGTGTCAAAATTTCTCTGTTCATTATCTGTGGAAAACACTCACAAAACAATCAACATCCATTTTACTAGGAGTACTGTTGGATGTCCTTGTTTTCTTTAAGCTTCTCGCTTCTGATATTACCACAAATCCCCCTACTGCTTGCTATCTCCTTCACCTTATCACACTTTGGAAAGACTGAATGAGGATAGCATAAGTTTGAGGGCTCTTTTTTTTTTTTTTAGTCATCTCTATGAACACACCTGAATACTTAAAAAATTTCATTCAGTGCAAGCAAATAATACATAACTTTAAAATTTGCATTTATAATCACTTCCAGACGCTTACTATATATCTATACTTCAGTAGTACCAATGACAGCAAAGCAAGGGAAATGCTTTAAGCTAGCTATCTGGTTCAGCCATACCTAGATACAAAGTTTGTTAGCGGTAATGTATAACTCTTCATGGCCTGGTGTACGCTGCCCTGTTGATGTAACCCTAGAGAACATGCAACAGCTATCATCTCCAGAAAGTGAATTGTGAAGATGGTGTGTTGTGTGTTGATCCATCCGCTCTCCCTGTTTAATTGCAGGGGAAATAAAGGGGTTTTTGCAAGTCAAGGCTGAGGATGATACATTGCATGTATTTTTTTTTTTTTTTCCATACCCTTCGATTCCCATGGGAAATGAACACGCTAGATTCAGCTTTTCAGACTGCTCTCTAAAAACAGAGGAGGAAGTGGGGTCTGTCAGATATGATGCTCACAGACAAATATTCGTGGGAAATGTCTCCCTCCAGTGAGCCCCTTTTCACACTCTCAGGCATCATGGAGGTATTACACACATTCAAGGATTCAAAAGATAACAAAATCTGTCCCTCTCCCAAACATTATTCATTTCACTCCTCTCTCTCCAGATGGAAATCGGCAGATCGCTAGCTTTGATGTCTAGGTGGTGGAAATATATCCATCTCTACAAATACGGGCAGGGATGGATTGTCATAGCAATAGACAGACATTCACTCTCCCACCAGACAAGCCCATCCCCTGAATGACCACTTTACTGCTAGAGAGTAAAAATTTTACCAGAAAAGGGACTTAGTCACGAACAAGGCAGAAACTCACTATGTGAAAGTCTAATTGACTTAAGGACATTCTTGTTCTGCCAGGTCCAAAGTGAGATAACAAAAAAATCCCTCAAGAGGAACTGCACATCAGCCTTTCTTGTCCCAGGGCTCCACAACCTGCCTCCACGGAAAGAGCTGGATGCTGGCAGCCGGAGCAGGGCACGTGCCCTGAGGATTTGCAGAGTTTGTATCACCTGCGAGTGTAGGCAGTGCTTAGAGAAAAAGTGTCCCTAGAGATAACTTTTGTATTTTTAACAGCCCCATCCACAACAAGGCTGAAGGTGTCCTTCAAGGTTTCTCAAGACATCTGGGGTGTACTCAGCCACTTCCAACAGCTCACCTTTGCTCCTGCTCTTTCTGTCCCCACCTTCCACCTGCTCAGCCCAGAGGCGGTCCCCAAACGGTCATATAGGAAACCCACCAAGAAGGAGACTTGTAGCTGCTGCTGTGTAAACCCTTTCCAAATGTAAGGAGTTTTTTATGCTGCCCTCTGCAGAAAGCCTGAGACCAACACACACACCCACCCAAGCCCATGGATTAGCCTAGCACTCTCCTGGGTTTTCAGCTCTTTCCTTATGGGCTCCTATTTTCCCTTTTCATCCTCAAGGTGATTGAAAAAAGGCAGAATACAGGGGAATTTTTTTTTTTCAGGCAAATATATCACCTCTTTATGAAATCAAACCAAACCTTTAATAGATCACATCGCCCTTCATTTAAACATCAGGCAGCTACCAGGTACGGCATTACTACTGCCCGTAATTGTAAAGAGCTTGCATTATTATAACACAAATTGTCTCCCAGGAGTCACAGGGACTAAACATAATGGTCCATCAACTCTAATTTTTTAAAAAGTGGTTGGTATGAAGTGCATTAGAGGAGGGAGTTAAAAATCCTGCACCACACAGCTATTTGCTTGAACTGCTCCCCCAAAGGACAATTTTTCCTTAGGTTTACACACTGAAATGCAACAGTTCCCTTCTATACCTGTTATTGTCTTGGGTAAGGGGATGTCTTTTTAAAAAAAGTTATAATCTTTCTTTCAATAAAAAATAAATGCTACTTTTGAAACCATGCTAAGCCTCACAAAATGTCTTGTGACGCGTTCCAGCAGCCACTTGTGTGAAGATGGATCTCCTTTAAAACATGGTGAGCTTAAAACCCCCATCCACTGGATGCCCCTTGCCATTATTTTTGTGTTTATAAAAATGGGCAAGCCTCTCTTACCTCCTTTATTTCTTTCTTTATTCTGCTCAGTTGCGTGTTTTCTTTAGCCATCTCCTCTCTGAAGTCAGGGGGCCAGTCTCCGCAGTCACTCAGGGCAGCTGTCCCTAATCCTGCGTGCCCACGCAAAGGTTGTTTGCAGTTAAAAAAAAGCCACTGTCCTGCTTCCAGATATGTTCCCATCTCTTTGTGCCCCGAATGTAGAGCAATTGCTTTAAAATAACAGTATTGCATTTGCTTGCTTCAAAGGAGCAACTTCTCGGCTTTCTCATTTCTAAGGCCACTGTCCCAGCTTGCCTGATGTTGGACAAGAGAAGAATAACTTCACTTAATTGTGGCTTTTTGAGGTGAGCAACATGTAAGTTATTTGTAAAATAGCAGAGAAGACCATAAAGCTTTAGAAAAGGTTTCCTATTTATTGTAGAACACCTTGTTTTCCTGCTGGTAGAAAGACTAAAAGCCACAAAGACCCTCTTTCAAAAAAAAACAGCATCACAATATGGCTCTCTTTATAGGGGTCATTAGAGCTTTTCTTTGGGGAAGAGAGTTCTTTCCATAGCTTTGGTGAATTAACTCTTTTGTCTGTAACAGAAGGTGCTTCCCTCAAGCAAGCTTTTTCAGGCTCTACAAAGCAATCTGGACTGCCTGGAAGTTGCATGTTTATTTTAGTCCCTTTGTTTGCAGAAACCCTTTCTGAAGAAAACACTATACAAACTCCATACTACCTCGAGTGTCTTTCTTTAGGTAGTGGCCTGTTGTTTATATGCCACCAGGCATCTGAGGAAACTTGGAATGACTACCACAACATTCAAACATTGTGAAACTTTTCAGGAAGGCTGTCAAAGAAGGCTCTGTGGTGCTCATTACCTGATCGTAATTCTGCAGAGCAAAGGCAATACATTCAAATTCCTATCCACTAAGGCATCAACTTTTAAATGGAATGCTTTTCAAACTAAAAAATTGTCTTTAAAGAGTTGAGCAGAGCATGTATTGGTTAATATCATATGGCTTTCTTTCTGATTTGCAACTTCTTTTCACATCAGACTAGTTGCCACAGCCTTAGCCTCCACCTAAGAACACAGCACTCTGCAGGCAGCACTCCACAGCTGGCGTTAAGCTCTAAAGCAGGTGTATAGATATATCTAGATGTTAGAAAAGCCCTTTGCTACATCTTTCCATTGGGGAAATACATTGCACAAAGTTATGGTTACCTAGCTTTTATTCGCTAGCTTTTCATGTCCGGAGAACTCTACAAAAAGCGTTTTTGCATTGAAAAATGCTAAATCTTCTTCCAAGTTGAGTTTTGCATCTCTGATACAATTAACAGTATGAAAATAAAAACTCTCTGTGCTTTGTGCTTTTTATCTTGGGGCTCGTTTGTTACTGAAGCAATGTTTCCCCCTGAAGCCAAAGCACCACAAGGAAGCAACTCCTTTCTGAAAAGAGGGGAAACAATAGCACGATTAAGGAGGCAGAGGGGGTGTTTTGAAGGAGCTGCAGTGACCTTGGACTAGGCAGCAGTCTCCAGGAGGGAAACAACTGAATCACCTTGCTCACGTGTGACTCTATGACAATTAACAGATTTTACCGTAGCTCCAGATGTTATCTACAAGGGAAATAATATCTCATTGTATTATACCCAGAGGATATAAAACTAGCTCGTGCCATCTCTGCATTTTCACTGTGGCAAACAGGAAGAGAGCCAAGCTGTTAAACCCTTTGCCTGTGCTCTGCTGTTGCAGAACTGGTGCACAAACCTGGATGGCCCCAGACGCTGGGGAAATCAGCTGCCTGGTGGGACATGGGCAAGAGAGATCAGTCCCTCAGTCACCCTGCTTGCCCCCCACCACTGACCCTACAGAAGGTTTGTAGAGCAAGCCGAGCAGCGCTGAGAAGGACCAGTGATGGGAATGGGTCCCAGTGTGATTGGGCATAAGCCGGTTCAATCCTGGACTTGTGGCACCCCGGCTGCTCCCCACTGCACACCCCCTCCCTCTGCAGTAGTAGACCCAGCATAGACCCAGCCGTGCTTTCAAAGGGGAAATAGAAGGGTCATTCCCAGGGAGCACCACCCTCCTTTTCCCCTCTCCCTCTGGCAGGAGACCCCACTGCTGTCTGTCCCTGCCCATCACATTTTACCTGCTGGCCTTTGCCATTTCCAAAAGTACCAAATGCTCTCCCTGCTGTGAAAGACCAAATCTGGGTTGCAGATGTCGGTCAAAAATCTACCAGCTCCTATTATATCCATTGCATTGTTCAGTGGATAGGGAAAAAATTGTTAAATATGTCCAAAAATAATGGAAAAGAAAAACTGAAGAAACTCCCTAATTATTTACATTTTATTTTTAGGCAAAGGATTTTTAGGTATAAAACATGCCCTCCTAAGTATTTTCCACAAAGCCAGAGTAAGGTGATGGCATCTAAGTAAAGGCTGAAAGATCCAGCATTTCCATCATAAAAAGACGTCAGGAAATGCCGGATGATCATGGTACACTACCACACATGGGGTAGTGACTTGGGGTTTAACTGGCTCTGCTGGTTTATTTTGTAGACTTTCTTTTTTAAAATGTGGCTTCAGAACTCAGTCCCCATGCTGTGTCCATGTCAAAATGATTTTGGACATCAGAAGAACAAGGAGAATTAGAATCTCTGGGATCCTCCGTTTTGGCTGGCAGTACTTGGCAAAAGTGAAATCTGTCCTGTCTTTCCCTCTCTCTCTCTCTCGCTCCTTTTTTCATATACGTATCTAATGCATTAAAAAAGTTTTCAGCAATTTTAATAATACTTTGAAAAAAATTTAAAAAATAGCACAAATATTTCTGAGATATCACGAAATTCCAAAAATGTTTTAACCTTTGCTGCTACTCAACACTCTGCTCAACTCTGTTATCACAGGCAGAAATGCAGGATTTCTCTTCCTTGAAGACAAATTCTTTCCACACGTTATAAGGTCTCCTTCCTCCAGGAAATTAATCCTTGTTCTGCTTGTGAAGGAAGTTTTCTCCTTCCTCAATTATACTGAAAAATAGTGATTTCTAGAGAGTTTAGGACCCTTGTCACTGCACTTCAGCTTGAATTCCAGCAATTCTATGGACTTTCCTTTTTGTCTTTTGGGGGGTTTTGTTGTTGTTGTTTAAGGCTACATTGGCTTTCCTTGTTTTGTTTTTGTTTTTAACTTGTTCATTTGAGACACTAAAATCATACTTTTAAGGATCATCAGAAGAGCCTTTTTGTTATTTCTCTTTACCTTCAATTGCACATGCCTTCAGTACAGATCTTACTATTTCCTCTAGTCTTCCACACTGGTGAGCTGCTTCACCCTTAATCATCTTGTTCCATTTGGTTTATTTCCTGCATACCTGAATTTGCTAAACAGTCGTCGCAGCCTCATCTTAATTAGCAGCTTCTGGGCCAAGCAATCGTATGATTCCATTTATTATTCCTTATACTTTGGGACTTTTTTTTCACCTTTGCATGACATCTGAGCTGTGACTCTGCTGTCCACCATTAAAACTGGGACCAGGATGCTTCCAAGATTGCATTAAGGGAAGGAACAACAGTAACACTTAGAAACTCCAGCTGAAGCTGGTCCCAGTGTAGGTGTTGTTTGCTGTCTCCAAGATGTTTTCCATTAAGAGTTAAGCAGACAAATCAGATGAAGGAACAGTGGTAACTAGAGGTGATGCGATCAGGCTTTATTATTGTCTCTGCGAGGAGGAAGATGACGTTCTCCAGGCTCCGAATTTTGTACCAACCTTTTGATCACACTTCCTCCTGGTAATGTGTTTTGCTAGCAAACAATATTAATTATTATGTCATAAACCGAGCGGCCCAAAGCAAACAGATGAAATCCAGCCTGGCGGCAGGAAATAAACAAGAAAGCCATGGCAACACAACTGAAAAAGTAGCGGGCTGCTCTTCAAAAGTCTTTTCAAAACTGATATTGCCACATTGTGGTCGTTCAGTAACCTTTTACAGAACGATCCTCTTTTGCCAAGTATTATTTTGGCAGGAAAACTTAGGGAATAAGTTAATAAATCTAGCAACATCTAAGAACCTTTTGAAGAGTATTTGCTTCCACTCATGTCTCCATCTAGCTCCACACTCTCAGTTTACAGTCCTGGCTTTTGTTTGTTTCACATAATAAATATTAGTGTGCATCGGTAGCATGCTATTAGTCAGAACCCGATACAGCATCAGGCTCATGTGAGACGCCGACTCAAACATGTGTTGGTTGGAGAACGACCTGCTTGATTTCTGGAAGCCCATCAAAGCCTGTGGCTTGTGTCCCCTTCGTGGTGTGGTGGCTGATGGAGGACCCTGCAGTGAATACTGCAGTGGGGAGAGGTTTGTGTGTGCTGCAAAAATAAAACCATACGCTAATCTCTTCTCCCACTTCAGTGTGATTACCACCGTAGTGCTTTTTCATCCGTGAAGATGTACATGTATCATTCATTTATAGCGTGCTTGATATACTGAACTATGTCAAACACAAGCCACTGCATTTGAGTCATCCAAGGAATTGAACTTCAGTGTGTAACTGAGCACGCAACAAATCAGCCAACACAGGGAAATTACACGAGTGCCAGCAAGCGTTCCTTCTGGATTTTGAACAGAGTCAACACCACCACATTTTCCATTTCTAAACCTGCCAATCTTCACAATGGTTAAAAAAACTGTTGCGAACCGTAAGATGTGCAGCTAACCTTTGTAAAGGACATAAGAATAACTGAATAACTGTTTCCCCTGAACACAACTACTACAACAAAAGTCAGCTTTAAAGCCGTCTATGGGCTTACAGATATTTGGCCAACGTTTGCTCTGCCATCAATGAAAACAGCCACAAGCGAGGCCCGTTAGCGATAACCCATGGCAAGGTGTGTGTTTATGGGGGTAATAACCAGCCAAAAAAGCAGAGCTATGGGTGGAGATTTCTAGATCCAGTTCATCCTGAGTATCATTTTAACACCAGCATGATTGAACAGAACTGCTCCCACCTTGGTTCTGGTTTACGGTCATCGGTTTTTATGCTCTGCAATTTCATACTGTAGTTATTTGAAGACAGAAATAATCTCAAGATTAATAGGTCTTCTTTCCACAGTCCTAATTCTTCTTGAGTCTCGGTGAGGACACAGACAAAGGAATTTATTCTACTTCTTAACTGGAAAAAAATCAATTCAAACCAAAGGGAAATTAATACTTTTCCCTTCACAGCTGCTGCCCCCTTTCTCAGTGAGACAGCTTTCCTGTTCCACTCTATTGGGTTTATTATACTTACTTGTTTCCTCAGATTCATTCATTATCACAGGTAACCTCAGATTTATCTCTCGATGATCACAAAACAAGCTATCAGAATACCCGGGGAAAAAGAATGCTCTGAAATGATAGTGCTTCTGGTGAAATCGTTGCTGGTGATGTCTTGGCTCATAGGTTTTGTGGGGTTTTTTTGTTTTTTTTTTTTTTGAGTTGGGGGGAATGGGAAAAGCAAGCCACTCATACAAATCTTTATTTATCTCTCTGTCGTTTGAGTTGAAGTAATAAAAATAAAGTTATGACAGTGTCTAATGGTGGTGAACCAATTTTTTAGCTGATGCGAATAGTCATAGATTCTGACTCCTCTGTAGCTGTCCCCTTCTAAACCAAGTAGTGCTCGTGTCAAAGTCAAAGGCTGGGGCAGACCACTTGTGAGCTGACATTTTTGTGCTCATTTAATATCATCTGTCCTATTCTTGACCCCAGTTAAAACACCAAGGAAGAAGGAAATGCATCACCACCACATCAAAACAACTTCTGGCTCTGTAATATACTCTATCAGAATTTATTTTTTTCTGTGCTACTCAGCTTTATACATCAAACCTACTCTTTTTTTTCTTTTCCTTCTTTTGAATGCAAGTCTAGAAGCAAACGTTTATTTCTCAGGCCTAGGACTGTTGATTTTTCTTTTCTGGGGGAACTACAGAAGTTGGTGACCTGACATATGACAGAAAAGCTGTAGCTACAAAAATGACAATTTCTGATAATGGCTTCTTCATTGTCTTGTCTTCTGCAGCTTGAATACAAGATACATAGCTTCTGTTCCAATAACAGATATGTTTGTTGATAAACAAAAGAATATCTTTAGTCTGGAAATAATACAATCTACTAGCAATTCTGCAAACTGTTAGACTGATGGCAGACAAATAACCGATGTTTTGTCTATGATTTGTGAAACAAAACGGTTGTGTTAAAATAAGAACAATATTTACTCAGATACTTTTGGAGTAAACTGGAAAGCTGTAAGCTTGCCTACAGCTTCCCAGACCTCATCTTTAAAATCAGCCCTTTGCAACGAGGTGACAAATAATTTATTGTCTTGCTGTATTATGCAGATGTTGAAAACATCGTGAGGCTTTCTTGGTTCCACTGAATCCTGCTAGGCTGCTTGGGCTCGCCTCCACAGCGCTGGGATTTGGCCAGCCCAGCTCTCTTGGACTCTTTGATGTTCATACGCTCTGTTGGGTTTCCTGGGATTTGCTTCTTCCTGATTAGAAAAAAATAAGTACTTTCCCAAGCCCATCAATTCCTGGCACTTCTCTGAGCCGTGAGTCACGAGAGGCTAATTGAATCAGTGGTGCTCAATTCCCCCCCAACCCCCAGCAGCCAGCACCAGTGTCAAGGAGTTGTGGCTGGGAGCTGCTGATATGCCAGATACCTATAGAAAAAAAAAGGAAAGAAGGATTCTGCATAAGAAGGAGTGAAACAGTGACAGTTAAGTGACATACAAATAAAAGTTTACTGCAAAGGAGGGAACAATGCAAGTTTATGAGGGCAATTCTTTGGGATTTTTTTCAGACCAAGACAGATTTCACACCTCCTGTTTATACTTCCAGCTATTCTTTGCCATCTACGCCTGAGTTTGCTGCATCTCCTCTATCCTGCCCTGTCATCCCTTGTTTCGACCCAGGGAGGCAGGTTCAGCCGTGCCCCACACGAGCGATCATCAGAGCAGCCTCAGACGGGCCATGGGGATGAGCAGCCGGGGGGAGCGAGCTCCGGGGATGCACAGGGTGCAAAAGGCAGCCTGGGTCATACTCCTGAAAAGACAGTCATCAGGGTCTCCCCGTGCAAGCCCCTTTGCACAGCTCCTGTGACACTTCTCAAAAGAGAATAGAAAATACCTTGGTCTGGAAACTGAGCCATGCAGAGCCCGTGAGACAGAGATGGGGCACAAGCCTCCACCTGCCCGGCAGCACCGTAGCCACGAGGGCAGGCGGTCGTGTTCCTTCTTGCGAGCTCCCCCTGAAGAGGGGAAGTACAGACAGATTTTGCAACACCTTTGATTACAGTTTCTAAAGATGACAGTGGAGCCAAAACACACAAATGATATAAACCAACAAGGGAAGCTGGATCTGCATGTTTGGCTTGAAGTTTGCACTGGAGTCGTGTGTCTGGAAGACAAACGAGACTTTCTGGAGGGTTTTGCTGGGACATGTCTTTTTACCACGTGTCCTCTTTCTCCTTGAAGGCCTGATGGCAGGCACTCGCTAGGGTGCAGGTAGTGCCGTGATTTCTTTGGACCAAAAAGCCTAGAGGAGAAAAGTATGCCAGCTGTGACTATCTAAAGAAAAGCCCTATTGATTTACATCTAAACGCAGCTGTCACTGGCTGGCTATGGCCAGCAAACGCAATAGGACACAGCACTAAAACACTGCAGGGTGCTTGTACTTTTATGTGCTCACAAAGCACCTTGCTCTGTTACGGACCTCTCTGAATAGCACCAGGCGGTGCGGGAAGAAAAAGGGTGGCCATGAAAGCCATCGTACAGGAGTGAACCCCTTGTCCCCGTCTCCGGCCACATTTACTGCGGACTTGGGGCTCCATTTGCTTGCAGGGAAGAGGGGGAATGGGAGCCGCAGCTGCTCTTCTCCGCTGGCTCCTTCTCCCCATGTCCTCTGTCAGCGCTCACATGCACAAAGCACCATTGTTCACAGGCAAACACTGCGAGGGGAGCACTGGGCAGTATCGCTGCGCTACGGCACCGGAAACCACACGTGTTCCCGTTCCCACCCACGCAAGCACATGTGCAAACCGTCATCCCGAGCATCCAGCCGACAGGCTTGGAGAGGGGTAGAAAACAACACCGCTGGCTTCAGGCTGGCCTTTAGCAAGCTCCTGGGGACCGCTCAGGCTCTTGGAGGGGTGGGAAGCGCCAAACATCCCCATGTGAATGCACAGCAGGTGTGCATTGAGGTACCCAGCTCACACATCCCAGCTCAGCAATGAGCATGAAGAAAACCTGGGTGATATCTGAGTGAACATCTGTTAGTAAACTGAGCAGCTAATTCGTTCACTTTTTGGCATCTCACTTGGGATGGAATATGTGATTTTTACATGCAGTTCTGGGGGTGTTCAAGCCCTCTGAACCACTTCTGAGTGTGGAGTAACAAGTACCAACGATAAAAGGGAATACTTCCTTAGTGCTAGTTCTTAATTCCGTGTGTAACAAACACTTCTTTCTTTAGCATTTCTTTCAACTCCATTTTTGAAGTTGATTTATATCTGCCTCCTGTTTTGCTCCGATTTCAATCTGCTGGCTGCGTTCCTTGCCAAGCCAGCCTCATGCCCACATGAGCCCCATTAAGCCGTATGCTTCTGTATAGGCAGAAGTACATTTTTTTTTTCCTGGACTGAGCTTTGTTTGCCAAACCTGGGCCTGTTTTCACAGATAATGACTTCCTTTTTGTCTCTCTCTCCTTCTGTGTGTTTTTCCACACACGGTCTTTTCAAAATGTAATGTGACCCTCATACATCATTTTTATCAGCCTTATAAACCCAGCAGAGTAGTGCAATGTATGTAAATTCATGCCCCTAAAGGCAGTGAGGAAAAAAAATACCTTTTAGCTCTCTGTCAGGAACAGGGAATACTTCTATGTCCTTCATAGTCAAGTTTTTTTCTGTCTGAAACTATTAGCGTCAACAGTGCTGTATTTAGGATAAAAAACAAAAAATATCTTATTTTCAAGATGTCATCATTTTTGCATTTTTTTCAAATGGCAAGATTCTGACTTTCTCCATCAAAGTTATTTTTAAATGTATTTTTATACAGTATTATAAATCAAATTTTTTAAAAAGTGACTGATCAAATAAAATTTCACAATTTTATTTCACAAAATACTTGTAAGCTTTAGCTGCTTCTTTTCACCAGTAATGAAAAAAAAAAAACATTCTGGAGAAATACAAAACCATACTTTTGGAGTAGTTTTGTTCATAGTCATGTTTGTAGAGTTGCATCGGTGTGCTAGGCACAGAATTGCTACCAACAAGGGCTTGGTGAACTGACCTTGGTCATTGAATTGGCACTCAGCTTTGCTGTGGTAGACAAAGAAAGTCTAGATTTGGAAATGAATTCTGCAAGAAGGGAGTTCGTTTAGTTAGGGGCATGCTGAGAATGACGGGGAAGTTTTACCAAGGTGCAAATTGTTCTCTGTCAATGTGCTGCAGAGAAAGCCCCCACCAGACACCAGCACCCCCGGTGCAGCAAATTGTAGGACATTGCATGCTCGCAAAGGATCCCCCATCCCTGGCAGGTCCTGCAGCGCTG
Source organism: Pterocles gutturalis (assembly GCF_000699245.1). NCBI lineage: Eukaryota > Metazoa > Chordata > Aves > Pterocliformes > Pteroclidae > Pterocles > Pterocles gutturalis. The sequence goes on from NW_010115598.1 coordinate 117,496, forward strand.
CGCAGAGGAAAATTCAGGTCTCGGTGTTACAAAAGCACCCTTGGTACACATGGGGCTATGAGGTTTCAGTTGGTTATGTTATACCCCTGCCTATTGATACTCCCTGATAGCATCTGGGATTTCTGAGCACTACAGGGACTTCTGTAAATGAAGTCGCCTCAATGATGTTTGTCCTAGACTGAATACACCGCGGCAGACCACTGATAAGGGACCTACAAGCTTGACATCAATACACAGTTACGCTGTCATAACAATACAACGGTTACCTCAGCCTCTAGCTTACCACTTCTCAGAAATCAGGTATGCTCATTAAGGGGAATAGATAATTGGAAGCTGTTTCCTCGAAAGGAAAGCTGGTCCAGGCAGCTGCAGTGTCGAGGACAGGCCATCACAACAGTGGCATTGTTTAGAAGCCATTGACGTCTGCAGACAAAAATCTATTTAACTTTGCATTACAGTCCAAGAAAAAAATATCAAAAATACGTTATCCTTCCGCTCCAAGCAGAGTCAACGGACATTCACCAAAGCTACCTACATCTGTAGATAAAACAAGGTTACGTTTCTGAAGGTGTTAATATGAATGCCACTGATTTCCTTTGAGATATTTTATCCTCCTCCAGTAGATCTGTGACTAAGGCTATCTTGGCAAATATCAGATGTCATGTAGGGCCACAGAAGTAGAAACATTTTTCAACAGTGACTTAAATGCGGAATACCATGGTATCTTTTCACTTTAAAAGACTTACATTTAGGTTTAAATGAAAACATTTCTTTGAGATCTCATAATCATCATGTGTCTCTCAAATATTTCAAATTTTACAGGCACAAGATGAAGCCATTTGTTTAAAGAAGGTCTACCTAAAACTGAATAAATTGTGTTTAATGTACAGACAAATACCTCTAATACACAGACACACAGGTAGGTAATCATTACCCTAGAGGACTTTATATTAACTCTAAAAAGCGGAATGTGAAAGACCTGCAAGCCAAGTAAAAATATCTCAGGTCTGTCACTTTTCTCAAGAATTATTCTTTCCAATGCTACAGCAGAGCCTGCAACTACGTTCTCTGGGGCCACATCCTGCACTTGCTTAATGTCTAGTGTAATTCCTCTTGTTGACTTTTATGCCACAGAGTATTTTAGATCTTTTATTATGTAGAAGACAGAGAACAATTTATATTTGGTTTTTAGACACTTTATTGGCTGAATGTGTGGCAGACAGAACCTGTTATGGCATGTCCTACATTCTTACAGACTGGATGAATCAGGGCACTTGTGGAGGTGTATTAAATCTGTGCCTTTTTGTGTCATAGTCTGGGTCAATATCGACCGGCATTTAGCACCTCAGAGGGAAGTTTCCACCAAGAGAGCAATTACAGGACAGCAGTTCAACCCACCCTCCCTGATGGGCCACTCCAGAACTGGAAAAAACATATTTGTGAGACCATGCGTTAACTTTTTCAATAGCATTACTTACATTGTATGCCATCTGTGAACACAGACCACCCAGAGCAGGGCAGCCCCTTGCACCACTGAATTAATTTCCTCCGCCCCCCCTGTTGTTTCGGTGGAGCAATCTTCTTGCCTTATTTCTCACCTCATGTCTACGGAATCCCTGTTGAAATCAAAATTTGCTCATGACTTTGTATGAATGCTAAATGAAATTCCTCGCTAAGAAATATCAAGACAAACAAAATCTCTTCACATGCAGAGGAGCCCAGCTCTGATTACAATAACAGTCTGCGTACACGGAGTGCACAGCACAGGGCTGCTTCATCCTTTTTTAGTTAAGGTGATGTTGAATTTTCTTGCCAAATGAAAAAAAAAAACCAAACCAGAAACAAACAAACAGGAGGTTTTAAGTAGACCCATTTATGTCCATATTTGTTGTAACTCCTTTTTTCCTTCTTTCTATCATCCAGTTCCCTCGCTTTCTGTCTCCCTCTCTCTCTGTAGCACACACATGTGTGTGCATCCACACACACATATTATGGCCAAAAATGAGGGGACAGAAGTGAAAGAAGCCATAGGAAACTTCTGCATGTTACAAATTGCAAAGTGAAGATAATTGTGCCTTTGTGGAACCAACATCATTTTCAGTTTTAAAATTACAAAATTTGTAAGTATGCACATATTTCCTCATCAGCAAAAAAAAAAAAAAAAAGCTGGGAAAAAATCCTTGAGAGACACCAATTGTGCACAAGTAGCTCCAGTATGCTTAACACCTGATGAATGGAGAGATAAAAGTGAGGTATAGATGGCTTTCTTTTTTCTGATGGAGCTATAAATAACCATAATTATGAGAAAAAAGAGTATTATGATGTTTGGACAATGTTTTCTGTCTTTTTCTGTCCCTGAGGATTTTTCAATGGCTGTTTCTGAAATAAGAAACAACAACAACAAAAAAAAAAAAAAAAGAGAAAACAGAAAGGAAATGCTTCAATCCCATCCTTCACTTCTAATCCAACCTGTGTGACACAGAATAAATTACTTAAAGAAGAAGTTTATATCTGAGATGGCACTTTTGAGTTCTTGGTTGGAGTGTTGCACTGCCTGGGCTGACCAGGGGTGACATTTTCCTCCGTGGTTACAGTGCCTATGCCATGCCACTGCCCTGCAAAGCCAGCCGGAACAGTCACACTGTGTTCAGGGATGGCGAGATCTATGCCTGGAAAAAGTGTAATTTTTTGCATTGTTTCAGTTTCCATTCCATTAATTTTGGAGTTTTATGGACTGCTGTAGACAAATTATGCTCCTTTCAATGAAAATTTGGATTTTACCTTATTTATTTTCCTTCTTGGGGGCTGTTGGTAGGTACAGAATGGAATGATTGCTGTGATGGTAACACCACACTGGGAAACAGCAGAAGTTTCTGGGCCAGTCTGGATATTAAAGCTCCTTCCCCCTGACAGCTGGGACGGTCCCCTCCCCTGCTGCATTTATAACACACGCCTCCACCGACCAGACATTATTGAAGAGTTCTCTGGGTAAACACAGGCTGCTGCAGTCTCTGGCGGTACAAGAGACATTGCCAAAACTGCCGTCACAGCAGCCAGCTCCTTTCATTTCAGTTTCTGACTCCTGCCTGGATCCCAAGGGAGCACCTTTACCACCGCTGCCACAGCCACTGGGAACGCACCCTCCAGTCTTCGATAGGCTTTTATCAGGGGTCCAGGGTTTCCCATCTTTAATAATGGCTTTTACCTGTCTTCCCTGGCTGTAAGTAAATCTCAGCTCGGCATTACAATCCTCTCGCACTCTTCCATGAGAACAGAGAATTCCTTAAATCACCTCTTAGTCAGAAGAGACAAAGTGGGGATGTGGAGCCCAGGAATTTGTACAGTACCTGTGACTGATGGAGATGATAGGAGGAGCTCTCTAACCTTTAGATAGCCTGCTCTTCAGCCTCAAAGCGTGGCTCCAGGATTGAACATAACCACGGCTTTTTGTCTGGCTTCTGAACAAGCAGTTGGAGCTTCAGCCCTGGAGAAATCAATGTACCCAAGCGCCAGCTGCAGAACAAAACCGCTGAACCTGCTGAGGAAGAAGGGCATGTAGATATAGCTGGCTACCCAAGGCGGGAAATCGAGTAAGAGAACAAATACCAAAAAGCGTGCATCAGTCTCTGTCTGCAAGACTGATAAAACTGTCTGTCGCTAACTCATCATGGACAGTGGGAAAATCGTCACAGAACAAACGGGACTGAAGATGTCAGATGATATGAACAACTCAAAGGATCAGGGCAACACTAATTACAAGCACTTGATCCCATCCAAAGATAATTCTTTCTTTCAGCCCCCCGGCTCAGTGGAACAATACACACTGCTTTATGTACTCCAGGCTACATCTCTCTTCTACATATGGCACATGAGCTGAGGTACTGCAAGTTTTGTCTGGTATTTGCGTCAAACAAAGAGTAAAACATGCTGCTTGCTTATTAACTAGCATAGAAATTTAATACTGACTGGTTTACTGGCTTACAAATATATTTTGGTAATTACAAGAACCTACTGGATACACCCACAAGGTGAAATCCTGGGAATTTTTCCACTAATTTAAATAAAGTCAAGATTGACCTCGATTCAATAGAAAGAAGATGAACATTTTGTCTTCTTAGCCATCCCAGTACTTTGCAACCTTTCCTCTTACATGTAATATTTCACATATGAATATATAAAAAATGTAAGTTCTTGTCTTGTTTAAATTTTTTTTTTTTTTAATTTACAATAACTGGACATATGGAAAAGCTTGGAAATAGATGAATTTGCATAAGCTCAGTGTTGTTCCAAATATTTCTCACTTAATAAATGATAGTAAATACGCCAGTGAAATTCATGTTCAAATAATCTCTGATATTTTACTACATTTAAAAAATGCAATACTCCCACTTCTCTCTGCTCGCAGTACAGACATTTATTTCATGTTATCCTTGCAGCCTTTATTACCAAATATAATTTCTGTTCCAGATTCAGATGCCAGATGCATTACCTTGGAAAGCTTTTGATATACATAAGTGTAACAGCCAATTCTATAAAGCTTCTCATGGGTTCCCATGTTCCAGTGCAGCACTGACAACATTTTACTAATTAGGAAAATTGTGTTTGCCCAAGGAGGGAGAAAAGGTCACCAATATTAGTAACGGCAAGATCTTTCTCTCATCATCTGAATCACACATTTCTTAATAAGAATCACAAAATTATGTTCTTTGGAGGATAGAAAGAAAATCGGTTTTGCCAGGCATCCACTGAACAAGGATAGAGAGGGCTCTGCAGACTGTCATGAGCAAAGTATCTGTTGTCTGAAGCGGGCATATGGCAGCAGAAGCTTTCAGATATTATTTCAGGCACTAAGAAGAATGACAAGAAAGTTCTGCTCTAAAACACTGGTTAACGTGGACCTAGTGGTGAGAATAGCAGGGCTTTTCATGTCTGCGAGGCACTGTTCCCCAGAAGATCAGAATCCAAGATGAAATTTGGCTCGACAGGATTAACTTCAAACGTGAAAGGAAGATCCAGATGTCCAATCAGCAGACAGGCAGAGGAGAGAGCTGTGTAAAAGAACAAAAGTGTGGCTGCCCCGCTGGCACCGATGTGATGCTGGGAAGAACGGGGCGTAAGAGCAGGGTGCTGCGCTGCGGGTCTAACGTGGGCAACACAGAGAACCTATGGGCAGATGATGACCATTGATAGCTTTTGGTTTTTTTTAAGAGGAGGGTTATCAGATGATACCATCAAAGTTCTAAGGAAATCCACCGACCTGGAAAACAGAAAGGAATGGAGATGTATTGAGGGTGCCAAGCACAGCCTTTACACATGCCACAGGGAATAGTGCGGGCGGACGATAAACAGGAGGAACCTCAGTGGAAGCAATTCATATGGCATTTGCTCAGGTAGCACAAGCAGATTTTGAAATTGATGTTGATAACACAGCAAGGCTCTATGTCATTTATTACCTTGAGACTTCTTTGTTCAGGAACAAAGGGATGCGGGACCCTCCAGGCAGCACGGGGTCCAGCAACCCCCCTGCCCGGTGGTACCTCCTGTGGGCGCAGCAGGGGAGACCCTCAGCAGCCCTCCCGAAACTGCCAGCACCGGCTCCAGTGCAGGAGTTGGCACTTTCACCCCGTGCGTGCAAATCCCCCTGCAGCAACCATTACCGAGCAAAATACCATTTCCATTCAGAGCATGTCACATTTATGCCACAGATCTATTTTACAACAAAACAGTGCATGTAGACCAGAGTCAGTTTAATCTACAGCAAACTGCTTTCACATCAAGATAATAGGAGGATCCTAATCAAGGATTGTTAACTATTGCTCTAGTAATCAGTTATGAATTATTATTCTTTTCTACTTTTAGTCATCGTTCCATATATAGTAAGTATCCTCCAGAACATCACATTTGACAGCGGTGAGAAAGCTGGTGTACATGGATTTTGCTTGCTGCAGAATTTAATTGTGCCTTATGGGGATTCCCTTCTGTCAGTGATTAGTTGGATATTGATTCTCATATCTGGATGACCTTTGTATTTTTATTTTTTTAAAATAATTGATCTATAAGCAGATATTTGAAAGAAAACACACTAGGCAAGGTGAGCTTTCATCTTTCAAAATTCTGCCGGTGAAAAGCCTGGTAACGATCTGTAGATATCCTGGACAACATCCTCTGCTGACGGAAAAAAACAAATTTTATTTCAAGGAGTGAACTGGAGTCACAGTCATACGTTCCCTTGTACTTCAGGTGCTTGAGGTACTTGCCCAATGCATGGTGCAGAAATTAGCAGCTGACAGGGACAAGTTGTCCATAACTGTAGGATTTTTGAAAAATGTGCCCAATCATTCCAATGATGGGCTCGATCAAAGTTAATGGAGAACGGGAGCCCTGCCTGCCCAGGATGCGCTTCCTCCAGCTCTGTGCGTGCTCGTGTTGGAGCAGAGGAGATGACAGCCATCAGCCAGGGACAGACACAACTCAGCCCTGTCTGCATAACGAAGCCACCAGTACAATATTTGGACACATCATTGAAATTGCAGTCGCTGTTCAGCCTCTTGGTGCCTGTCAAACACGGCTTTTGTGTGTGAGCAGAACTGGAGAGCCTCTGTTGTACCCTACGGCTGGGGAATGCGCTGAGGTGCTGTTGTGGCCACCAGGTTTTCCAACCACAGCCTGAAATCACAGCTTGCATTCAGTTCACTAAAACAAAGACCTCCCTCGTTTATTTGAGATTTTTTACTGCTAATCTTTTATAAAAGACATCACATTATTTTTGTGGGGCACAACAGGTTCGGGGAAGAAGATTATTCAGCTGAGGGCAGAAAGACCTAATCACAGGGCTGCTGTTTAGATAGTACCCCCTTGATTATCCAAATGTCATGGGGATACGGAATATGTTTGCATAATTAGGGCCTTGGCTAATGGTAGTGCTTTTAAAAGTAATTAATAGCTTTCTGGGGATAAGATTATTTTGCAAACCAGGGAGATTGTGGTAATTGAGGTTCAGATAACTGTGGGAGAGCTAACAAGAGCTAGCATGAAATTAGTGGAGAATTATGTGAAATACCAATTAATGAAGAAATATGGAGTTATCATTCATTTTTGAGGATGCTATCAAAACATATTAGCAGAAGCCTTCCAGTCACATCATGTGTTAAACTTAACAGTTCTGCTCCTTTATTATTTGAGAGGCAGTCGTTTTCACTTCATTCAGGTTCCTTCCTATATGTGTAACAGAAATAAGACACTTTCTTACAGCACAATTTACATTTTTCAAAATGACGTATGTGATTCAAACAAGCCTTTATTGCTTTCTTTTTCAAATAAAAAAAAAAAAGTCAAGTAAACTTAAGAATGACTACGCAAAATACAGCCCCCTCTTAGAAGGGCAAGACCAGCACCAAAGGCACAGCATCGCAGGGCTGTGTTCCTGCTCCCCCAGGCACCAGGCGGACAAGAGCGGCCCCAGCGCGCCGCCCATCGCTGTGTGGAGGGACACAGAGAGCTGGCTTTGTGTCCCGCACCTTTTGGAAATATAGTCCATCTTTTCATATGCTTAGGTCTAGACAGAGACAGCAAAAGGGGATTTACAGAGATGCTCAAAGAAAATACTAAGGGTATTAGTTTTCGCAAAGTCTTTAACTTTTTTTCCCCCTTTTAAAAAATAACAGAGCGCTACTGTACCCTGCTGAGACCAACATCTGTGCAGACAATTAAACCCTTTTAGACTCGGAGCCGGGGAAACTCAGAGGAACTGGCCCTTTTCTACTACATCCTCTGAAGGATTACAGATAAATAAAAGATTTTGCAAATAGCTAGGCACATACATAATTATAAAGAAGTCCCACTGATTTGTTTTTAAATAAATTTGGTTAACAATGAAGTTTTATTTTCTGAAAAATACTTACTGATATTGGCACTTGGACGTGAAATGCAGCACTAACATCTTTGTTGTGTACCCCCTTTGGAAGGCAGCCAGGTCTAAGACGACAGAATAAGCAGCTGAACAAGTCCTTGGGTTTTATTCTTCAGCTTTCATGGGAAATAATTTATCAAAACTTGATTTACAATGATATGACACCAAAAGCTCATTATACAGCACTCTGGTTTTCTTCTTTAAGTGTCTTTTCTTTTCCCTGACTTTTTCTATCATTTAGCTAGGGTTGGGCAAGTGATGCAGAATATTTCTGCAAGGTATTTTCTCTAATTAAAGTTTATACCTGGGATTACAGTTAAGAAAGGGACCAGAGAAGGAGGGATTGCTGCTGTGGTATGGGTGGTTTAAATGTGAAGCGAGTTCAGTCCCCACTCTGAAGAGTTTAAAATCGAAATGAACAAGGTGAGCGGTGAGAGAGGAAACGGAGATTAAGAGATCTGCAAAAGGAAGATGAGTGAAAAAGACACTATTGCCGATACCATTTTAGTGGCACTGTCTGCTGAAAAATGCTCTGTTAGAATTATTCTGACCCAGGGCCGTGTATTAACAGCTCACACCATTAATCACTGTATGTGCTTCCCAGCGCACATAGCATTCTGTGGAAAAAAGTAGTTCATACGTTTATTGAATTATGTTTCGTTCTGGGAAATGCCCACCAACAATTTCAGGTTTCCAGGAAAACAGGCAGATGAGCTGCGGTTCTCCTTCCCTGCATCCAGCCCGCCAGCCCGCACCCTCCCTCGTGCCATCAAGGAAATGCCAAAGAGCAGGCGGGTGCTTCTCACGGGGATTTTGACAATGTTTTGGTTCACTTTGGTAGGTAAAGGTAATACTAAGAAAAAGTACCCCATGGGAAATATGTACCTCCTTCAACTCAGGATGACCGCATGTGACAAAATCTGACCTGTCAAAGTTTAAACCCTTGGTGTATATACAGTGCAAGATGCAGATGTTGCCTCTTATGACCTTCAACTCGGGATGACCGCATGTGACAGACACACTTCCTATCACAGAGAGGATGGCGTAACAAAGTCTGACCTGTCAAAGTTTAAACCCTTGGTGTATATACAGTGCAAGATGCAGATGTTGCCTCTTATGACACCATTTTTAAAAAAAAACAAAAGCTCTGTACTAATCGTGCAATATCAGGAAACAAGTTTCATGCTAAATTGTCCAAACCAGTACAATTCTGTAGCAGTCCTCCACATACAACTGCAGGTTTGTGGCAGCCAGAGAAACTCTGATTGCACAGATGGGGTGGAAGAACTGATCACCTCCTGTGCTCTGAGCAGAGACTTTCAAAACTGATTTACCCTGCAAGGCTAGAAACAAAAACATAGCACTCTGCTGTACCACCACCAAAGCAAAATTACTCCTGTATACTTCCAACAGAAAATGGAAAGTGACAGACACTAAGACAAGTCAGGCTATTTTTTGTGAATTTTAAGAAAATATGACCTAAAGCAGGAACAGCTCAACAGAAGGCAACTCCAGGGCAAGGAAGGGAGCTATCTCATTATGACTGACCTGCATCTGGCTCTCTGCCCCAGCAGACTCCCCCTCCTCTTCCCAGCACCCACATTTTCACGATGAAGAAATATGGGGGCAGAAGCTGGGAAAAAGCCACAATGTTCCCTGGCCAGGGGCCAGGTGATTACGGCAGCAAGGCCACCACTGCAGGACAGCACACCAGTGTCCTCCTCCAGCCGTGTCTGGCAAGGACAGGGAAGCTACGCCTGGCCAGAGGCTTCTCTGCCTTCACAAGTCTTCTCAGTCCCTTCCAGCACCCTCATTAGGCTTCACCTCCCATTTTAGGGTCATTGCTCCATCAGAGAAGTTATAAAGTTTGAAGGTAGAAGATAAGGTAATTAATGTCTGGGTGTGTCCACCACCTAGACCATGCTGTCACCTGGACAGTGTCTATTCTGGGATGCGGCTGGCTGCACACCTCCTTGTCTGCACACCTGAGCTGGGCTGGTGGCAGCAGCCAGGATTGGAGCCTGGACAGGTGGAAAGGTTTGCTTATGAACAGGGAGGCAAACCTTATTCCTGAAAGCATGGTTATGCTTTAAACATATACCTCAAATCCTGCCCGATGTGCAATAATGCTGTGATATATACAGCGATGGTTTCAAGAGGCACCAAAAGTACGTGATGAAAATATTTATTTCCGTGTGAAAATATGAGCTTTCCTAATATTTAGTGTGTATTTAATTGTTTGTTTTTAAATATGTCTCACATTATAGGGAAGGGCAAATACTTTAAGAGCAAATAATTGTTTAATTAAGTTTGCACACAGGGTTAACTTCATAACAAGGTTTATAGCACCTGTAATGGTGAGTGTTCATCTAATAAATTATCATGGGATGAAAGAACACTCCTGACAAAGCAGAAAGAGTCAAAACTTAGATACCTGCAGTGCCTCCCCGTGGTTAAGCATATCCTGTCCCTGCCCCGCTGGCCAAAGGACCTCTGCTTTCAGGTGCGTGGCATATGAAGGAATGAGTTATGTGTGCTGCCACGAAGGGACCAAAACGTGTTGTGCCTCTTTCCTGCCATGCCTTGAAACTGTGACTCTTAAATCAAACACGAGCTTTCGAGTGGTAGGAGCATCAGAAAGCAGGTCCTGGAAGGTTTGCTTTGTAAGGAAGCCAATCCTTTTGTTTCCTCCACGGAAGCACAGCCTCAGAGAGGCCAGCTGAAAACGCACACATGTCTGTACAGCTCCGAGTGCCACGCACAGGCCACCCATCGCTGTCGCAATGCCAGCTTTTACTGGCTTTTGCCAGTGCTTCACGGGAAAGGGAGGCAGCTTTGCTCTTTTCCCTCTGACTCGACTTCAGAGCGAGTTTTGTGTTAACAATTCCTACGGACTCCTGAGCCTGACCCATTCAGGAAGTGTAATGGGGAGTAACGGAAAAAAATAATAAGAGAAACATCAACAGAAACATTTTAAGAGGGGATTTTAATTCTCATTGCCTCAAAATTAAATGGAAGCAGGCAACTGTAGAACAGAGAATGGATCAAATGTAATGGACAGTGGCTCCTCCATATGGATAGTGGTTCATCAAGAACGTGAAGCAGCTTAGCCTCAAATACAGTTTGCACACAAATAAATAAAAAACCCACCCTTGCTAGTATAAGTGTTCCTGTACCATAGAAAAAGCTTCAAGACAGCATTTATTCTGGAATAATCAAAGACTGCATACTGTAGTCTGTAAATAAATTATTCCCAAAGGAAAATCAAGGCAGAAATTTTAGTAATTACCACTACAAGAGCATTTCAAATAACGAAAAGGTGTACAAGAAATGCTTGCTGTGCTCATTCTCCCTCTTCTGGGTTTTTTTTGTTTGTTTGTTTGTTTCTGTTGCTATTTCAGTCCTTAACAGACACATACGTATACACATATATGTCAAGTTATGCGTCCTAGAGAGGTTTATTGTTAAGGTATCTTGCGACCTGAAACCTGGCACGTCAGAGAGCATCAGATGGACTGTGCTGTTTGTTCAGGGGAGTACTCTGAGTGGAGGGTCTGACTTATTGCTGAATTTGACAGCTATGCAAGAGCACGTGCTTTCTCTGCGTGGATGCATATGGAGAGCAGGCACTGGGGAATGCACTAAGGCAGAGGTACCCGAATGCATGAAATCGGCCCCAGTATAAATCGGTTATGCTTGATTGCAGCTGTGATGTAAAAGACACAGAACAAAAGATTTTCATTTTATATTTTATAAGAATAAAAGGATCTTTGCAAGGCATTTTGCCACTTGATGTCATAAAAGGAATATGCCTTCTGGGGTCCTCTTCAACAGAGCAAACAAACTAGGGTCATTGCTACTGGTGGTAGGGAGCCTACAGCTATGGATGCATCACGTCCAGAGAAAAAGTGGCTTATAAAGAGGACACAAACACAACATCTTCTTACTTTCTTTATATTTTTGTGGCTCTGTATGCAGCATCTAAGTCCAGATGATTATGCTTTCTCAGCCCTTTTGTTTGCTCTGGCACCCTACAGAGGATGCACGCTGCCTATTCACTTTCCCAGTGATGGGAAGCCCTTTCAGATCACATCACTGCGATGTGTGTTGCCAGACCTGGGGCAGGAAT